>NW_004797411.1:803838-810079 GCF_000002075.1 Aplysia californica
ATAGAACTTGGTGTCTAGCTGGGGTGAGGGTTGAAAAGGGGAGGGGGTTTTCGGCCCAGACTCTGACAGCCAAGTGTCTGTCGCTCCTCGTTAAAATTTTCCTTATATGTCTCCACTAGACGATTCCTTCTTTCGCCGGCGAGACTCCTAAGGGCCAGGTAAGTTATTAGTTGGGGGAAAACGATGAGTAAATGCCAAACAGGAACTATAGGTGATTAAAAGTCAATAAACAAAAAAGAGTAGTGCCATGCTGACATTAAATGTTCTGATAGTAGTTACAGAAAGGCTGAATGATAAATACATGTTTTGCTGATAAAATAATACATGTGTTTGTGCTGCTCAAGACAGTCTCATTCTTAATTTTGTAAGCTACAAAGAGGCCAATCTGGCAATTAAGGGATGTACTAATCCCTCTGTGGGCTGACGATGAATTTGTCTATGGGACTGACGTCATCGATAGGCCTAAGCCAAGCCCGCCGTGTGTTTGGCCTCATACGTAGTACGAAGTTCGGCGCGATAACAAACGTGAAGGAATGAGGTTATGTCGCGACAAAACAGAAGTGAATCCCACTTGTCTATTTGAGCGCCTTCAACAGTTTAGTTGACAAAAATCTGACCGGCACCGCCGGCATGCCCAATTAACAAACCGCCCATGGGGTTGACATTGTCATTCCTTTTAGTTGTGGTCATACGTTTGAAAACTGCTCTGCCTGTATTTCCCTGGGCCCATCTGTTCATACAATCATGTTTGTTGTTGCTTTTAATTATTTGTTTTGCAGTGTTGTATGAAGTTGGAATGTTGGGTTGTTCCTGTCTAGATCCCCGTGTGGCAAGTGTGTCTGCTCTGTCATTTCCAGGTATGTTTGAGTGTCCGGGGACCCACTGCATTACATACTAATACTAGGTAGATGCCACAGAATGTTATCATATGATGGGAGCCAAACAGTATATGAGTCAAATCTTGGTTTAGATGAAGGTCATTTTCTATGGCTTGTAAGACTGACAGTGAGTCAGTGAAAATCACAACACTGTGTGCTTTTCCAGGATGAGTGTCAAACACTGTGCGGAGATGATACAGTGCAGTTTCAATTGCCATCATTTTTGCATCGTAGTTGTTGCTTTTCTCTCAACAGGATGCAGAGATCTCATTGGAACTTCCATCTGGGTACTGTATTAGTATTCCATGTCCGGCTTTGGTCGTGCCTATTAATGCTGAGCCGTCCGTATAGACGTGTACCCAGTCATCTGAATAGCTGTCGATTGTCTGATGTGATTTTAGTAAAGATAAGGTGTTATGATTTCCCCTTCATTTATCGCGAAGGCGATGCATAAAAGGATAGCTTATAAATAATGTTGTGGTGGCTGATCATGATTTATCCTACGAGTTCACAAGTAAGATAAATTTCGTCCACATCTTAACGAGTGTAATGAATTTTTATACCATACTGATATTAGCTTTCGAAATACTTCTGGACTAAGAAAGTTCAAATGGCCTGTCAGTTCGACCGGAAGACCCTTTCTAGAATCTTACATAAAAACAACATGTTCATGCTGAGTCACAGTGAGGATCGTAATAGAATCTGAATTATTTTCCTTTATTTTTAGTCATGCTAATTTACACATATTGTGCCATCCGTATGTCTTCCTCTGCGACCCCCCCCCCCCCCCCACCCCCAAAGGAAACAAGGATAACGTAAATGTAAGCAAAGTAGGCAGAAAACGTACGTTTCAAAAGTTGAAAAAAATGCATTAATATGGCATGTTACCGTCAGAACAGAGATGATTTTGTCTTTGATTTTAAAATTCGCAACCAAAACAAACCAAAGGCAATGGTTGTTCGCTAGCGCAATGCATTACGTTGGTCTTCAATGAAAAAAAGCTTTTTTGCTACGAAAGTTGTCCAGTTATTTGGAAATTGATGCGCGGGATTTTAAATAGTTAGTTTTTGTCTGTCAGGTCAGGATTCTGCATAATTCACATAGATCTATTCGATTTCAGGTATTCTTAACTTTTCAGGGGAGGTACGAATAACAGAATAACAAGGGAGGTAACTTTTTATTACTTCCAGAAATGTAATTAACAAAGAGTTTTGTACTAGTTTATTGTCTAATATTATATTTTTAAACATGAAAATGTTTTAAAGTTTAATCTTCTTTCATTTCTATAGTTGATTGTTTAACATAATATGCATTGATAGAATTAATGTTAACAAAAATGCGAAAGCCAATGCAAGCAAACTAAACGGTGTTTTTAAAATTCTGATAAATAAACCACGAGACTTTAACACAAAGTGGTTTCCGCTATTTAGTTGTAGGTGTGTCATTTTGAACATTATAATTTATTGAATTTAGTGGCCAGTGTCCACTCTCCGCCCCCTGTGTTTTCTTGACAAGTCACATAATGTGATGTCATAGTCATATTAGAACTCTTTTTTTTTCGAAAAAAGATGCTATTTAATTAACTGAACGTAACAGCACCACACCCTGACGTAGAAATAACTTATAAGGTCGGTTCATTATGGCGCCTACAGTGACTCACTTTGGAACAAAATTGAGGGTAATATAGTAAGGTTTGCACATACTCTCGACTAGATCTAAGGCAGATAGCGAACCTGAGAGGCTGGTGTTTGGCACTCCATTTTTAGTGGCCATGGTGGGCGCGCTTCGGAGCGAAGTTTTATGAGGGCAAAGAGCGGCTACCACAACATGATATGGCCTGTCTGGGAATAGATCTTTTGATCTAGATCTGATGATTCAAGTCAAGATCTATACTTTGCTTACTTATAGAGGGATAGAAGTCGAAAGCAGATGTAGTGCGCTGAGTAATTTATTCAAATTTGCTTATATTTTGCGTGTGAAAGTGAAAGATCAGCTTATGCCTATATTTTACATGTGAAATATAAGGATTTATTTTACCGGAAGTGCACTGCTATAACAACACAATGTATTGCATAAAACTAATTACCTGTATATATAAAATATATAAACACATTATTATGTACTCAGCGGAAAAGAAACGCATATATAACTGAAGCATGAGCAAAATACTAAACTCAATTGGGGTTTGTCCAGTGTAAATGAAGTTTTAATTCGTCCAATTTACACAGCTACGAGGGTGTCAGTAAGAAGCATATGTTTGGTTCTAGGGTCTCTATGTGACCTTGACTATGGGACAGAAAGTACGCACCGTGTGTGCCTCTGTTGGCTGCAATAACGACTCTGCATCTTCCACCCACAGAGTTCACTATTGGTCGACCTGATATCTGTACCACATAAGGCCGATGGCTGCAGCCATATGTGGAGCTGTACGTGGCCATGGTTGCAGTTCCTTTCCTCTGTGGAGAGTGTGGCCACTAAATGACCCAATCGGCGGCAAAAAAGGTAGTTATGAAATGTGAAAACCAAGTGCTATTTCCTTTGCCTAGCAGTCTGTCAAAATGATTCTTTGAGGAATACTGAAAGTTTCAAAGAGATATTCGCTGTAGAAGTATTCTAAAATGAGAAAAATACAACCCCTAGGGTACAAAATGACCCCAGACGTACGAGTATGGGTAAGAGGCAGATGTCATTTGGAAATTTTAAAAAATATTCTATAATTTTTCATTTTTGGTCTCTGGGTTTGTCTTCCCAAAAGGTGCTGTGGACATTAAAATCACCTAGCAAAATAAAGGGTTTTTGGAGCTGGAGCTTTAAATCATTTAGTTGGGTTATTTTGAGGGGGGATATTTGGTGGGATATAGACAGAGCAGATCGTGATTGGTAGGTGTAAACTGGCCCGTTCTCCAATAGCCTGGAGGGTCGTCCTAAGATATGCTTGTCTGTGGAGTGTGTTGTTGTCGCTACAGATGGTGGTTCCACAAGAACCAATCTGGTTCTCTGTGTGAATATGATGATACGCAGCTATTCCTCTTAAGTCTATAGTTGAAGCCGGGGCGAACTTATCCTGAATACAGACCACAAGTGGGCCCAGTGCGGCCTGTAGGTTTTACAATTCTGCAATTGAAGTTCGGAGTCTGCTGGCATTCCATTGCAGGAACGCCATTATGAAAGTTTCTCAGATTTGGAGCACAAAAGCTCCGGCTTCGAAACACTGCATTGGGCGGCAGCCTACTGGGGGTTTTGGGGGAGGAGTGACGAGCCCTGCCCCCTCCCAGGAGAGACAGGGGAAGTGAATGGGGGACATCTTCCTCCATATGGAAGGGGGGGGGTCTGCTGGAGGGGCAAGAGGAGGTGGAGCAGAAGAGCGAGAGGGTGCACCTCGCACTCCAACAGAGGATTTGGACGTGAGGAAGAAGAAGAAAGGATATAAGGGAGAGCGGAAGAAAAGGGGGCGGCAGAAGAGTTCTCCCCATCTTCTCCTAAAACTGCCAAGCGGTTTGCGAGTGGCACCTTAAGGGTGGGTGCCACAGGAGCAGGAAACATATTTTTCACACTTTATCACTGTAGTTTTTGGTTTGTTGACCGTTAGCGGGGTGATTTCAGCAGTTGAGGTACTCGTCGATCTCGTGACCAGCCAGTCTGCCTTTGCGTATGACAGGCCAGGAACTGGGGTCACAAGTGGTGGGCAGACAGTCCTTCGATCCTCCTGGAATGAGCAGCCATTCCGCGCCTTGTACTCTAGGATGGTGCGTTCTTGGAGCCCAGTTGGGCAATCCTTGCTGAACGCTGTGTGTTGGCCGTGGCAATTGGGGCAACAAGGACTAGCCTTGCATTCCTTTTCAGGATGCCCGGTCTCACCACAACGAGCACACACCGCTGCGTGTCAGCATCGCAACTGGCTATGGCCGAACTTCTGACACTTGATACAGGGCAGACAGTTCGGCACATAGGGTCGCACGTCAAGTACCAAGTAAAATACCCGAATGGTGGCTGGAGGGAGACACGATTCAAATGTGAACACAATTGTGTTCGTTTTAATTGTGGTCTTCCCCACCTCAAGAGTAATCCGGAGGGCTTCTACCTCACCCTCACAGTTTTCCACATGTCTTTCATGGAGCTGCTTTTCAGCTCATGGCTGTGGACGACAACCTTCGAGCGGCTAAACGTCTGGTAACGCTCGGACTTACATGGAATACCGCCAGAGGTTGTTGTATCCAGTAGTTCGGTCACTTCGTTCTCCGTTGCGCACTTGACAAGAAGTGCACCAGAGGACAGCTGCTGGACATTCGTGGGGATGAATCCCAGAACGTGCCGAAGTGGATCTCCTGTCTTGAAGAGATTCAGATCGGTGATCTTCTTCTGTGCGTCTTTACTCGAGATGGCCACGTATGGCTGCCCCAGAAGCTCCCTGGGAGGAGGGAGGGCAGAGGCAGCGATAAAAGTCTGTTTTCCTTTGGCGTTCGGTCTGCTCGGCTCGGCGGCCGCAGCCCCTTCCGGGAGCCGACACTTTTTGTTTAAAGGATATTGTTTTTAATTTTCCAAATGTGATTTAATGTTGTTTCGACTCGGGGGCTCCCCACCCGCCAACGAGCCCAACAAGGGGATCCATCACCCTGCTAGGGCTACCCCGGAACTATACTTTCCTCCCGTCAAAACTGACCCAGGGACTGAAAGGGCTTCCGCCCCCAACCGATTGAGTGATATGGGCTGTGCCACCCTCCCGTCCAAGAGGAAAACGTGGGCCAAAGAAATGTGTTGGCATAGGACAGTCGCAGACTGATCTCCTGGTGTCCGGTTTCACGGTCAACGAGGCGCCCACTCTATGGGGTGGATGACCTCTAGTTTTGCTGTAAATGAGGTAAGCGGTGGGAGAAGAGATAGAAGAAGAAAAAAGGGGGAAGGAGAAAAGGAAGATACACCAAAGTAGATGTCCCACTGAGATCCCACAGATTGAGGTCCGTGTGGAACACTTCGTCATTGGAGGGGTTTCACCTCTTGTAAACGAGGCAGTGGGTTTATTTATAATCCCCCAGCCCAGAGCTGGCGAATTTCTGGTGATTCCATTTTCACTTTGGTTTTGTTACATCTTCTTCTATCGTTTTATCATTTCCATTTTTTTTAAAAACGTTTCCATGTCTCTTGGTCAACGTAACTTTGTTTGAATTACTCTACTCTCCGAAAATCTTTGTGACCAAACGTGCAGAACGCGACGATCAACCTGTTGACTCTGTTGTCGTTTTCTCAAAGGCGTATTTATTAATTTCCCTTCAGTGTAAAAAAAGCCCATTAACACCCCCCCCCAAAAAAACAAAAACAACAACAACAACAACACCCCTACAAAACAAAAAGCCAGCAACAGCACT
>NW_004797411.1:810523-835281 GCF_000002075.1 Aplysia californica
TCTCTGTCTATCTCTCTCTCGCTCTCTCTCTCTCTCTATCTATCTCTCGCTCTCTCTCTCTCCTCTCCCCCCCTCTCTGTCTCTGTCTCTCTCTCTCTCTCTCTTTCTCTCTCTCTCTCTTTCTCCCTCTCCCTCTCATCATGGATACTTTAAAGGACGATATCTGCAGTACTGTTTGTTTATATCTACCCTCCCTGACGCATTTTGTTTTCGCAATATGTCCAAATTCTTTTCTATGAACACTATGTGTGTATGTTTAGAACACAAAGAAAAAAAAATCAGGACCTGAAACATCTTCGGTGTTAGCAATTTTGTTTCTGCTGTGTGCATGCTAGACTGACCGATGTACTGTGCAAGTAAGATACTAACAACGATATTACTTTACAAAATTAAATTCCGCTGTCGTATGTAATGAAAATACTTATCTCAATCAGTAGTGAACAATCAATGTCTCATGAAGAAAATAACAGCTGTGAAAACTGAAGCTTTTCTTTTTATTGCTACTTGAAAAAAAAAACATCTAAAAACCGCACAAATCAAGTTTTCAACAAATATTTCTTAAATGTTCCAATTTTTTTCTCTCTTCTGCCTTATTTAGAAGACAGTGAAGGTGGTTGCACATAGGTCTGATTGCTTACCTAATGGCTTTTTTTTCAAGTCATGGCTTAAAATTGTATCAACCGGGGACTTTTGACAAGCCATGTTCATCCTTACGTCTTTGGAGTTGTCGTGACCGACCTGCGACCAGAGTCCACATTTTCCACTTTTTGCTTTGATCTACTCCACTTTTTGATGGCTTGCTGGGTGATAGAAACGCCCCCTCTTTGAATTGTTCGTACCTTCCCAAAATTGCTCTCTCTGGAGGTGTGCGAGACCTAGATCTAGAACCAACTCTTACAGCCCGCAGTGAAAAGCTTGAAGCTTCTATGCGGAGTGAATTCTGCATATTATGTTTCCTTCACATCATTAACTCATTCATCTTTGGCTTTGCTCACTGGTGCATTGCAAGACGATCAATTTCTCTTCAATTCTCAACTCAGACATTCTCCTTCGGCTGTCCATCAATATCGAAGGCAATTAAAACAGTATGCATGGTACAACATTGCTAGGACGTAGCCATTGGGAAAGCAATTGTCCTAGAGCCGGGTGGCTAAAAAATACCTATTTGCTCGATCATATTATTTGGATCAAAGCCAACAAATGAAATATAACCAGGGAGAGCGGAAGGAGTTGGAGGGCGCGTTTTCAATAGGAAGAAAAAGAGCCAACTTGTTAAAAAAATATATCACTTAGATCTATTTAGAATTTCAACCATGACTGAGAGTAAACTTTTGCAACTTCAAACCGACCTTTTCGTTCTATTAAAAAGAATCACAACTTGGGCATTCAAGAACAAATCTATCAAAATTATATTGCAAACTAACCCCAAGAAAGGTGGTGCTATTCAAATAGTTATGCTCTAAATTTTGACCTTTTATCTCCAGACAAGCTCCAATCTGCTACTAGAAATTTTGAATAACCTGAAGGCACGTTTCTAGATATCGTTTCTTTGGACCTCTTGTTCAACATGTTGAGTTTCAACGGTTCCATTGCTTGCAGTTTGTCTGTTAAAAAGCCCCAAAGATGATACATGTAAGTTAAGGGGCTCAAGTCATGGGAATGTGTTAGACATTTATTTGTAGGTGTAAGCTTTTGGTTTAAAAAGTGTTCTCCAAAACTTTCTTGAAACCATACAATGGTCACTCTTGATTTGTGGGGTGGGGCCCCACCCTACTGAAATCAGGTCTTCTCAAAAGCAATCCGTTCCAAACCTTTCCTAAACTTCATGAGCACGGTGAGATATCCATCGGATGTGGCTTTCATTGTTTTATCTTCCTCGTCCTGAACAGTTAAAGTAAAGTTTTGCGTTTTAATTAACTTTGGTTAAACTTTTTAAAACGTGGTGTATCTTGAACACACGGAATGCTTTTCTACGAGTATATCATATTTATACGCTTGACTTCCCCCTGATTGAAATCCATTTGTTTAAAGTCTTTTTAAAATTACTGTAGAGATGACCATGTTTATTGCCCTTTCAGTTGGTGCTACTTTAACCACCCTGTATTCCTTACGTCCCTTCAGATCTTGACTTCCTTGGTACCCACCAGATAAGAGATAATTGGAACCAAGAAAGATGTAGATCTAATGGTGTGCCTTACTATTCAACAGGTGTCTCAGCAAAAACAGCACCGGTGTCTTTACTACAGCAGTTGAAAACCTCTTCGTCTAGGCACGAAACCGATGGTAACCACCTTAATTCTCACCCATAATGCCGGCAGCCACAAGACGCTCCAAGTGATTGCATGCGATCAGGACTATACCATGAGTCTATAGCGTCTAAAGCCTACCTGACACAATCGTCCGTTCACAGTATATCGACTTATTTTTTTGCAGTGGGTATCCCTTACTAAAACTGAGGTTCTTGAAGCTCTCTGTTTTCAATTTGCACGATGAATCCAGACAATGTGTCTGTTCGCACGTGCATCGGTCACCTGGGTTGACCTGACCTTAGTCGGTCCGCCATAGAATACATTAGCTGAAAACAAGTTATCAGTCTGTGGATAGCAGAGATGTGAACACAAAAAATAATAGACAACCACAACTGGCCTTTCCCCTACTTACCAACGGACATTTGCCCTTTCTCGCTATATGATACCAAAGATCGTAGGCCTACACAACTCCTATCTTTGAGCCTATTAAAAAGTGTCCTCGAAATCCGGAGGCGCCCTTTTTTAAAAAAAAGTGCTCGCTTTACGAACTGAGTTATCCTACCAGTATGACTATTAAAGTGAAACTGAATCGATTTTGGTTAAATTAGAATTCAAATTTTGGGAGTGTGCTTTTATAAAATGTATGGTTACTCTGAGAAGAAGAACCTTCACGTTGAAGGAGTGAGTGTTTTCATCGTTTAATTTGGCTTTAGAATGAGAGGCGAGAGACCATAGGAAAAAAAACCCCTACGAAAAGGTCGCACTGAGGGAACCCGAACACCTGATTTTAGACCATTCGGTCTGCTTAGTTTAGTTTAGTTTAGTTTAGTAAGAGTTTTACGGCACTCGCAACTGCATAAGGTCATATGGGCGCGCAGAACACTAGTAGGACGCATTCACTACACTTCATAGCACGGCTTGGATTAGATCAAAATTTCGATTAAAAGGTCAAAATATTTGTGGTTAAATCTCAGTTTTAAAATAACATTTTAAATAATTTTTAAAATTACGCTCTCTATAATGGCCTTTATAAAATCGAGAATTATGTAGTGATCGATGACAAGGAACAGATCTTTTTTTTATTTGCATTTAAAAAACTTCCTCCGGATATTCTCTTAGAATGTGTCTAAAGGTAAAATCTGTGTCACATCCGACACAGAACGGTTTTTCATCTCGCTGAAGGAGCTATTAAATTCTATGTGTCAAGGAATTGTGTCCGATGTGTAATCGAGTAAAAATGACTTCGTCTCTTCTGGTTTTCGTGGACCTAGTTTGGGCAATATCTTTGGTAGTTTGTCGTTGGCTTGTTTCTTCCAATGTGTCTCCCACAGACTGGAGGTGTAGTTATTTTTACTTTATCTTTAAAGTTAGTCTACGGGAGAGTGTTGGTCGTTGATCCCAATAGAAAGGACAAAGATTCCTTCGCCAAGAGATCCACCTGCTCGTTTTCTCGGATGCCCACATGACTAAGCAGCCATGCGAACACGATACTTTTGTCGGTTTTTTTTTTATTGCATCGTAACTATTTTTGGATGAAAAAAAGTGTGTGGCTTAAAAGTGAGGAGATTCAGGATAGAGAGTTAGATAGGAAAAGGGAAGATGTATAAGAGGAATTTTCTACGGAGTCCAATGCCATGCCAATGGCTGTAGCTTCTGCAGAGAAAATAGAGGGGGGGGGGGGGTTGTCTCTTCTGGTGTTTACCATTGGAAGATAGGGCAGCAGCGCCTACAGCACAATTTAGAGCGGAGTCCCTGATTTTGTACGGGGTCTAGCATTTTAAGGACGAGGGGAGAAGGTGCTTTGGGTCCCCGCCCAGCTTCGGATTCGATACATACAAATGTTTACAGCGTTTAATGCTTTCTGGCACCTCACACAAAGTCCTTTTATGTGCGGGATGAGTGTTAGTTTCTTGTCAATTATAATTCCGAGGAAACGAGCCTGGTGCTCCTCAACTTAGCGAAGCTTATCGCAACTTTAGCTTCCGCCTTGTTCATAGCGGACAATCTGCCCGAGAAGCAGCAATACAGCTAAAATACAATGCTTGTTAAATTATTGTTCTCGACTTATTCAAAGATTTTAACACACTTGAAATGTCCGGGATGGACATAAAATAGGGCAGTCTTAGAGGTTTTAGTTGAGGTTTTACGGCACTGGCAACTGCATAAGGTCATATATGAGCACCAAGGAGTGGGTGTCAACAGAGAAGTCCTTGCAAATGTACAGGGAATCAGACTCACTCTGATCATCTCTCTAGCTTCAACAGCACAAAGTCTGCTTCGACTGTCAAGGCACCCCGGATACAGCGGGTCACAAGAGTGTGACAAACATACATCAGAAGTAGAGGAAAATTTCGATAATAAGGATTAGGAAAGAAAAAGCCGCAGTTCCCTGTTGTAGTTCAGGCACAATTATGAGCATGACATTGTTTGATCAGCCCATTTACAATACTACTGAGCATTAGAACAAGAAGTGTCCCCTCTTTGGGAATGACCTTAAGATACTTATAATAATAATAATAATGAAGATCATTTCTATAGCGCCCACTCACGTGTAAACACAGCTCTAGGCGCTTTACATAAATACTTCAGTCAGTGGCACCGCCACTTAGTCTTAGAGGAATATGGTGTAAAAGGACAATTGCTGGAGAACATCATGGCACTGTATAAAAACAGCCTGTGTGCTGTACGGTCAACAGAAGGACTATCGGACTGGTTCCCCATCAGGTCAGAGGTGAGACAAGGGTGTGTTCTCCCTCCGCTTCTCTTCATCACTTACATGGATAAGATCACGAAAGCAGCAAATGACAACATAAATGAACTGAACTAGCTTCTATTTGCTGATGACCAGAGTACTTTAAATACAGAGGAAGAGAAATCACAAAAGCAGACCATAAAATTAATTAATGAGGAGGGCTAGAATATAAACAGGGAGACTCAGCATCCTTATTGACGAAACACAATTCCAACAAGTAGAGGAAAATGGGCGTACAGACAAAGAAAAAGAAACAAAAACTATGAATGCAAATGCAGTGACCTACCAGCTAGCACCCCTTCTCAGTCACTAGAACATCCCAACTGAAGTGAAATCCTAGCTCATCAATAGAATCTCCATACTAATATTACCATACCAGTGCCAAACATGGTCTCTAAACAAGGCATGAGAAAGAAAAATCAATGCACGCGAAATTAGGTGTCTCCGTAAAACCACCAACGTCACCAGAGGAGACCGCATAAGGTACGAGACCGTACGTCTACCAGTTGTAAATTTATTAGAGCGTCAAAGAGTCAAATGACATCTAACCTGAATGCCCCAGAAACAACTAGCGACTAGAGCTTACAACACCCGCGAATTCGGCTTTAAATCAAGAGGAAGACCAAGAAAGACCTGACTGGATGGGGTTAAAAAGGTCCTGGAACAATATAACTAATTAACATTCTATCACAAACGCCGAAACCTGCACCTCACCTCGACATCCTAAGGATACCATAGGAAGGAAAAGGTAAAGTAAAGCAAGAACTGAGGAGCAAAAGTGCTCACTTTGTAACAACTGGCATCTTTTTTCAGGGTTGTTTCGTTAGTGGAAAAGAGGAAACGAGTAATAGGCTTACACAGCTAATACTGTGGGTCGAGGAAAGATGGCGGCGATGGCGATTATAAGAGAAATGAGACGACAGGAAGGATATACAATAGAGAAAGTGTATATGAAGGTGAAGAGCAGGTAATGTGGATAGAGAATAAAAAAAGAGGTACGATTATGAAAATAGGAGGGGAGTGGGAACGCGCGAAATCACACACACACACACACACACACACACACACACACACACACACACACACACACACACACACACACACACACACACACACACACACACACACACACACACACAATACATACATACACACACACCCAGAGAGAGAGAGAGAGAGAGAGAGAGAGAGAGAGAGAGAGAGAGAGAGAGAGAGAGAGAGAGAGAGAGAGAGAGAGAGGGGGAGGGGGGGGGGCATGCAACAGATCCCACATTCCAGTACAAAGCATTTTTCGTTCTTGTTCATGCGACAGAAAAGAAAGAAAATCTGGATCAGTACTAACAATAGACCTAAGAAACTTTATCAAGCAAATAATTGCATCAGATACTTTAATAGGCGTCTCAATTTAATTTTGACTGTGTTAACAACACGAGTCCGGACTTTTCATACTAGATCAAGGCCCTACGCAATACGCAATGAAAGGCTTTCGGAAAGGTAAAAAAGGAGGGGAGGGGGGGGGGGCTCAGTGAAAAGGAAATACTTTGGTCTAAAAAGTCTCGTTTTCTTTATACTATCGAATGAACTACGGCACAATGTAAGGTCAGTGATTATAAAACATTATAAAACTTGATTAACTTTTTAAACTGAAGTTATAAAAATCTCTCGGCGATGTATTTCCCTGTCTCGTACATTTCAAACAATGAACAGAGGGAGCCAAAAGCTCAGGCGAAAATGCGTGACGTCACGACTCTGCGCGATGTCACGGTGGAAGGATTCAGCTAGGTTTTCGCGGATTTGATTGATAAAAGGGTAAGACTACACTAGCCAAGGTAAGACTTCTACGATAACCATTTAAACGTTTTCTGGAAGACAAAGAATGGTTTACCAGCAAGGGTAGTTTGAAAAAATTATGACGAGAAAATTTATAAAAAATCAATAGTTAAAAATTGTCTATTTTTCAACATGAAAGATCTTGAGACTCATTAGTCGCACATCGACCTGGAAAAAACTGTTTTGAGGGTCACCCAAATGTCTTTGAAGACATGTATCGGACTTGAGTGACGGTCCCCTAAATTAAACAAAAATATGGGCAGTTTGAACCCACTGTCTCAACGAGAGGTCATGTCCGGAAGCAAAACTCAATGGGACTTTCCGAAGCCAAATCACGCGATAGTGAGCGCGTTCACTGAAGTGCCTAGCTAGATCTTAGATCTAGACATCTAGATCTAGATCTACTTTCCGAACTGCACACTCTTTGCTGGGTGCACAACAAAATCTGGATTCTAGATCTAGATCTAGATACACATTTATTCATTAATCTCTCTCTATCTCTTTTTCTCTCCGGGCTAAAAAAAAATAATTCTAGTGGGCTCGGTGAAATGGGGTAATTCTGATCTCTGATTCTTTGCTCTTTTGCTATTAAACACTAAATGCTGAACACTTTAAATAGTCAAGATTTTCTTTGTTATAATAGTGTAAGTTGTTTGTATATCCAGGTATTCGGAGCTGGAGAATCGCCGTGGAAAGGCATAGATCTATCACCCGAGATGATCAGTAGTAGCCTTGCATTGTAACCAGTGTAAACTATCGCCAGTCCAGTAGTAGTCCAGCGAATTTTACGCGCAGCTGCAAAAGTGGGAGGGACCTGCACTTGGCACATGACGTAAAGAAGAGTTGTCTCGTCTTGGTATAGGCCCTAGGCAGGTCTAATTCTGTCTGCCCCGCTCAATATCAGTCATAAGACGCACTATGCTACGAGGCTCGATAGGCGAAAAAGTGACTTTCCATAACATTTTTGTTTTTTGGAATCATTGAAAGCTTGTCTTCTGCTTCATTTAAGATAGAAATAAACAACTATAATCGACTATAAATATTATTAAATTTTTATTTATTTCGGAGGTGTGTGTGGTTTGTTGCGAGCTTGGGTGACGAGAATAAGGAATTTGAACCTTGCTAGTGTGTACCTGTGAGATTATCTTTAGAACCATTACCTCATGGCCACCTTTGCTTCAACTAAAGATTCTCCACTAGTGGAAAATCTTTGCTCCAACGTTCTTTATTTGCAACTATTTTTAGATTTTGACCCCTTTTCGAGCATGAATGGTCTGAAATGTTAACAACTCTGATTGGTAAAACGGAGAAAAAAACGGTAACTTCTAGCTCACTTCAAGCTTGTTTACGTAAATAGCTGACTGTGTGGGCGTGCCCTGCTAGCTGCTATCGTCTGTTAATCTTCAGTTTTACTCTTGGATCGACTTTAAAAATTAGTTTTTTATTTTGTTTAAAAGCTTTTGAAAAACTAATTAACCTTCGTCCAAATATCTCAGAGCGTACTCCTCACCAAGAGGCCACCGAGGCGGTCTATGTGCATATTATGTGCTGGTGTGTTTGTATGTGTGTGTATGCGCGCGTGTGTGTGTGTGTGTGTGTGTGTGTGTGTGTGTGTGTGTGTGTGTGTGTGCTTTTGCAAACGTATAATCAGCTAGCGTATACACCGCCCGTAAGCCGACTCGTAGCCTTCTGAGCGCGTGGTTTCGGTGAAATGGGGTAATTCTGATCTCTGATTCTTTGCTCTTTTGCTATAAAACACTAAATGCTGAACACTTTAAATAGTCAAGATTTTCTTCGTTATAATAGTGTAAGTTATTTGTATATCCGGGTATTCGGAGCTGGAGAATCGCCGTGGAAAGGAAATCCCCGCGAGGTCGGAATGCGAGGTCCCCCGGTTCAAAATTGACTTTTCATTGGCAAAGACCTATACAGCTCTGAGCGTGGTTTCCCGTTGTTATTATTTTTGGCCTTTGGCGTTTAGATGGAGAAAACCTAGAAAAAAAGGTCTAAGTTTTCAAAGATAAGTTTTAACTCGAAATGTGTAAAATACAGGCTAAAGAGAGGTACCTATAGAAAGAACAGTTCTTTTTCTATTAGAATAAAGTCATCGGCTTGGAGTTATTTTGCATGAATCCTTCTGAGAACCTACCAGAAGCATTCACTCAGTATACTACAGTATTGAGCCGGCTCGCTCGCCGTCCGAGACAACGCTGGTTTTTTAAAATTGAAATAACGACAGATCCTCGTGTTTGAGGTAATAAAATACTGATTTGTAATGATCTCACAGTCTTGAACAATATTAGGCTATGTTATAGTGATTGTACTTATTTAATGTAGAGATGTTTAGTGCACTTGGTACTCTTTTACTATCTGTCTGACATTGGGGGGGGGGGGGGGGGTACAGCCAGTTAAAGATTTCAACAATGTTTTATTATGATGACAAATTGAAACAGCTGCAATTCTCTTAAACATTGACTGAAGAGGTAAACGTATGGTATAAAAATTTGCAGTAGACTTTGGCCTTTCATATGAAATAGATGAATTTGACATACGGCAACTTTGAAAATTTAGTACATGTATCTGGTACCTGGTATAATGTTAATACTTTGTTGCATTTAACGTCCATTCTAGTTAAAATTTTGTTTTTGGTCCATAAGTTTTTTTACTCTGTAAATGCATAGTTTTCTACTTTTGTATGTTACCTCGTAATGGCATAGCCAAGATAACTGCTGAATTTCAAATCTCTATCTCAATTCTAAGACCCCTATTGCTATGGAAACATGATGCTCAACTTCGGAGGCCATTTTCTCCTTTTTGGGTTTCCTCACCTCACACAATTAAAAGTTCTGTATTTTTGTCAAATATTGTCATATTTACTTCATCCTTGTTTTAAATAGTAGGGAAGAGGTGATAGTTTAGTTTTTGAAAATAATGTTAACTCAGTTTTAAAATGTCCTTCATATGACTGATATTGACCGGCAGGGACACTTAAATTGGTCTTTGATTACACAGTACCCAAATATAGCAAGGTAGACCCGTCAGTTGCACATCTACACACGTCAACACACAGTGCGGCTGTGCTGACACCCTGCGAGTGTACCTCGCGCTCGCTGAGACAGAGGTGCCAACGCACAGTGCGGCTGTGCTAACACGAAGACGGCGTTCGCTAGGCGAGCTACAGGTCAGACCTACATAGCCACTCTGTAGCTGACAACAGACAGACCACACAGCGACGCTGCTCAAGCACACGACAATGTACGTTCATTTTAGAGGGGGTGGTTCCGGTTTTTTCGGTAACCGAAGATTCCCGAATATTAAAGGCCAGGAATCGTAGGAATCGGTTCCGGACCCAATTACTTTCATTATAGCCAGTGATGTGATTTCTTTGAGTGGCTCTATGATTATATATATACAACAATTAGCAGTTAGTCCGACCCCTGCAATTACCCCGGGCGAGTAGCAATAAGTCCGATCCCTGCAATTGCTTCCGCCGAGTAACAATACCTATGACTACTTCCGGCTAGTAACGATTAGTCCGACCCCTGCAATTATTTCAGCTCAGTAGCGATCCCTATGACAACTTCCGGCGAGTAACGATGCCTATGATTACTTCCGGCGAGTAACGAGTAGTCCGACCCCTTTGATTACTTGGGGTGGGAGGGCCCTACCACAGGCACTACCCCACCCAATCTATACAGTATGATGTCAGAGACCAACACTGACCTACACCGAGAAATGTGAGGCTATAATATAGAGCCTCGTGGGCAGACGTTACAGTTTTAGATTTTGAATTGAAAGAAAAGGGAATATAATTTAAAAACAACAGATGAATAAGAAAAAAAAGGCGAAAGCAACGAATAGGTTTTGACACTGTATACTAGATCGATATAATCTTTGACAATGAATTTGCATCCCGACTACTCTTTCTTAAGTCTTCAAGATACAGGATTACCTTGATTTCAGAACATAGCAAAGCACCAACTTTTTTTTTTTTTTTTAATACATTCGTTGAAGAAAAACCAGATAAAATAAAAATAGAGTAGATTCTAATTGAGAATCGTTAGTTTACGAAAAAAGGATCTTTTTTTTCTCAGAAGCAATAATCGCAGGGATCGGTTCTGGAATCGATTCTTGGCCCTCCACTTGTTCATTTGCACGGTGCGAGCTAGGCGAGCTACAGGTCAGACCTACAGAGCCCCTCTGGAATCGGCCTGGCGTTCTTGACTTGCTACTCTGCGCCTCACACTAATGAAAGAAACATTTTCACGCACTCCTTGCATGCCTTGAAATGTTGCTATAGGCTGGTCCCGGAGTGCCTCTGTAGGTCTGACCTGTCAGCACAGCCGCTCTGTGCGTTGGCGCCTCTGTCTCAGCGAGCGTGACGCATACTCGCTGCGTGTCAGCACAGCCGCACTGTGTGTTGCCGTGTGTAGGTAGATGTGCATCTGACGGGCCTGCTTTGCTATATTTAGGTACTGTGTAATCCAAGACCAATCAGGCCTAAACATAGGGCCTATACCAAGACGGGACAGCTACGTTATGTGCCAAGTGCAGGCCCCTCCCACTTTTGCAGCTGGGCATTGGCCTATAATTCGATGAACTGGCGATAGTTTACATTAGTTACTATTCAAGGCTTCTGATCACCTTGGGTGGCAGATCTATATCTAGCCTAGGCCTACTAGAATTAATTTATTTTAGCCCAGAGAGAGAGAGAGAGAGAGAGAGAGAGAGAGAGAGAGAGAGAGAGATTAATGAATAAACGTGTATCAAGATCTAGATCTAGAATCTAGATTGTCTCTAGAGAACCGCGAGACACACCATCATGCAACTTGATTCATATTATATCAACAGTAGGACTAGATCTACTTAAGCTTCTGTGCTTGTTTCAATTGCTTCTTTTTTTTTTTGTGCACCTGTACAATTGCGGACATGACGTCATTGTCATGTGGGAGTGAATCTAGATCTAATCTAGATATCTAGATCAAGATCTAGATTCGAGATCTATATGTCTCTAGTTATAGAATCTAGATAGCCAAGATAATCGATCTCTAGATTTAGAGCTAATCTAGATCTAGATGCCTAGGCTAGATTTAGATCTAGATCTAGACTAGATGTATAATCTAAATCTAAATAAGAAACAGGTAAACATTACGACAGTGGTATTTGGCCTAGATAATCTAGACCTAGAATGAGTTAGATCTAAATCAGATCTACCGAGAATTGATCAAGTCGAGATAGATTCTATGGGAGAACACTTTAAATCTAGATCAACATCTCGGTCAGATGTAAATTATTATATATACATGTATCTAGAATCTTGGCCTTTCTATGGACATCCCTCTGCATCGCAATTTAGATCTAGCCTAGAATCTAGAGAAGCACACAGGCCTAGATCTAGGCCTAGGCCCAGGGCCTAGCATACGACACACAGTTGGAACTAGGTCAACCTCTCGATTCGAAGTTTCAATGTATACTGACGAGCAAAAGAAAGTGGGCACCCTACGTTCTGTGCATTATTTCCGTTCTTTACCGTAGTAATGACGTATTGCCAATGGATTTTGAAAGGCTTGCCATTTTTCAATAAGGGCAGACAAAAAAATTAGAAAAACGATCAAACACACACCTTTTATTAGAAATTCACAACATCGATTCGAATGTTCAAAATCCCAGAATTAGTAACGGGTGTAACTCCCACCAACATTGATGACTACAGCACATCTGTGCCTCATTTATTGCCAAAGTCGTTGGATAAATTGCTGGAGAATATAATTCCAAGCATTCGTTTATGATTGTCGCAGTTGTGGGATTGTCCTTGGGGGTTGCCGAAGGCTGCGAATTTCCTTGTCCATCTTGTCCCAGAGGTGCTCAATCACGTTTAAAGCTGGGGATAATACTGGCAACTGTGTTAAAACCCGTACATATACGTCATTTTTGTTGTAAAAATCTCTGGGTAACAAAGGCACGGTGTGCTGGTGCTATGTCCTGCTGGCACACGAAATTGTTCCTGTGGCGAGCCAGAAACGGCAGACGGTGTGAATAGAGAACTTCTTTGATGTGTCTCTGGGCAGTCAGATTACCGTCGATAATGACTAGATCGAATTCATCAGTACTGGATATGGATTCCCTTACCATAATGCTACGTTTGTCAGCCACAGCACTGACACACTGAGGTAAATAACGTTGATGACGTCTCCGGTAGGCTTTCTGCCTTCCATAGTGGCGATCCAAAAGAAATCTGAACTCGTCAGAAAACATCACTCAGTTCCACTGGCGGTTTAGCCATCGCCTGTGCAGACGTGCCCAGTTGAGTCTGACATGACGGTGTCTTTGGAGGAGACGAGTGCGTCGAGCTGGGTGTCGGGCAACGATTCCATGGGCTTTCAAGCGTCGACGAACGGTGAAGTGGCTGATTGATTTAAGCCCACCCCAATCTCTGGCAGTTTTAGAAGCTGTTTGAAACCGATCCCGCAAGCGTGGGACTCTGATCCGATAGTCTTCAACTGCAATAGTGTCACGAGGACGACCAGACCTTGGAGTGTCACTAACCGAGCTACTTGCTTGGAAGTGTATCCTTGGCTTTTGGATCGTACAATGTATCTCTTCACATTGAAAGCTCTAGCGAGAGAAAAAAACGTCGCATTAGGTCTCAGCATGCCAACAGCTTCAAGACGTTGAGCATCACTGAGACAAGGCATCGTATAAAACAAAACTGAAAAGAACAAACCCAAAACTTTTGACGGCCTTTTCTCTGACACACTTTAAAGTGTGTAACGAATAAAGAATAAAAGTAAAGACGTTGTAAACTTTCAAGAAAAAACGAGAAAACATGTTTTTGGCCAAACATGTTGTAAACACTTTTTACAAAAACAAAATAAACAAATGTTGTTCTGTCTGACTTTCTAAAGTGACACAAGCTCAGCATGTCAATCGCCAAGTCAAAATTCGCGAGACTACTCATACAACACCGATTTGAAAACTGCCCACTTTTTTTTGCTCGCCAGTATATGATAAAGTGCATTTCTTGGTTATTTTGTGGTCAAGTGGAGATGCTAGCATCAATATTGGATAGTAAAGCACCTATTACTATTTGCTTCTTGTTGATTTTGATGATCTGTGAAGAGTTTTAGTCGAAAATAAACACGAAGCTAAGCTTTGTGGGACACGTCCGCCATGTTTTACAACACTGTTGAATAGTACGTCTGATGCGTCGGGCAGCTCAGCGGACAAAAGACAGACTATACAGCGACGCTGCTCAGGCTCACGAAAATGTATACGTTCATTTGCACGGTGTGAGCTAGGCGAAGGCCAGAAGTACAGAGCTACTGTGGGACCGGCCTTGATCTATTTTCATTTGAATAAACATGTACAGACTCTACGAATGAAGTGTTGCATTTTTAATTGCGTTCAGTACCCCCCCCCCCCCCTCTTAGACATACACACACACCTGATATATTATAGATTCAAATCATTTTGTTTTCACACGTGTATATCAGACTAGCCGGGCCCCCTTTCGACGAAAGGAATGATCGCTGTATATCAACTGAAAGTCATTGACCAACTAACTATATTTTTACACTCTATTGGAATGGAGCTATTAATCTTGAGAGATTCGAAAAATTAGAAGGTCTAGATCTGTACTCTTAGAAACAAAATGCGCCTCGCGAAATATCACTTCCGACTGCTGCGCAGATTTGTTTCGTTTCTCAGTGAAATAATCACAAAGGCCAACGAACCTTTTGTCAAATATATTTTTCCAAATTCAGAAAATGAATAAATAAAAAATCTGGCTCCGTCATGGGGATCTATCTATAGTTTTGCAAGTACTTGCACACTTTCAACTCTGTGCTGTTGGAGTTTTATGGGAAAAGTGGCACATGTGCTTCCGAGGTGCCAAATATATAATTAACAGCTGGGTTTCTCGTTCAACGAACGGACTCAAAAGAATCGATCGTCAAGTCATTGTGGGATCTGAATCAGTGCACGCACTCTTTGAGAACAGAAACCTCACAAGTCTTGTTTACAATGACCGAGTTAGATCTAAACGAAACCAATGAAAAACTGAAAATTAAACTACAGTGACTTCAGGCCCCCCAGTGAAACTGTGCATGCTTTAAATGATTCTGAACCAACATTAATTTTATCAAATTCGAAAGTTAAGTGGTTCGGAACTGAAGCCTCTTTAAAAGAAATGTGCACGCTTTAAATAATTCTGAAACACATTTTTTTTTCAAATTAAAAAGTTAGGTGGTTAGGAAGTTTTAGTGACGAAAGTGAGAACTTTCACAGATACAATATATTATATTATAGTATGTTATATTATATTATATTATATTATATTATATTATATTATATTATATTATATTATATTATATTATATTATATTATATTATTTTATATTATATTATAATTATTATATCGTATTATATTATGTTATACAGGTGTATCATATCATATCATATCATATCATATCATATCATATTATATCGTGTTATCTTATATTCTATTATATTACATTACATTACATTACATTACAAATATTATCTATCTTTCAGTATTTCTCAAAAACCATTTTGACAGACAGCTATGCAAAGAATATGGATCGGATTAACGAGTACATTTCCTCTTTGGAAAGTGGTAGCACAGAGTTTCCCTCGTCGTATGGATACGATAGTAATACACGACGTGCCGATAGGGTTAATCTGTGGTATCATTTGCATGTGCTCAAGAAATGTTTTCTCGAAATTATAATTCTAAACGTTGAAAAAAGCAAGGAAACGCAAAAAGCCAAGCCCCCAGGCCGTCACATTACCTGTTCTCCAAGATCACAAGCTACACTCTGCTGGGCAGCATAAATGAGCGGCTTATGACCATCCGCATAACCACGAGGTCTAGTGGCAAAGGTCTGTCTTGGAGACATTTATGATGTTGTGTCTTAGATGTGCCGAAAAAATGTACACGTTTTAACCATCTGATGTAAACAAAATGGTAATAATTCATGGAAAGCACTATTCCCAGTGACACTGAGGATAGGCCCAGAAACTATTCCCAGTGTCACTGGAAATAGACCCAGAAGCTATTCCCATCGTCCCTGGGAAGAGGCCCAGAAACTATTCCCAGTGACGCTGAGAACAGACAGGCCCATTAGATATATTGTAACCCCACTGATCTACACGGGCATGATGATGTTGGGTTACTAAACACTAGACTAGATCTAATGTAGATCAAGATCTAGATCTAATCTAAGTAAAGTAAAGTAGATTCTGGTTTGTGTGGAGGATTTTTTTTAAAGAAAAAGGAACGATCATTCTATGCCTGCTTGCTATTCAGTCATAATTTAAATGTACGTGTAGTTCTAGAGCTAGATCTAGATCTACATACGGATTTGGGAGACCACGGTACAGCACAGATATATAAATCCTTCCTCATTCTTCTTTCTTCTAGATCTAGATCTGGATCTAGATTTTATTCTACAGTCAAGTCGAGGCCCAGCGATCCCGATCGCCGTCTGTGACTACCAGAGGTAAGTTGAGACAATCAACTAGGCCCTATTGTGCTTGGAAAAAAGCCTGGGGCACGTAGTGTCTCCAGGGGGCGCTCAGCTTCAAAAAGAAGAAAGTCTTCTGGGGGGAATTCAAACGAAAAAAGACCGCGTGGGGAGAGGAGTGAGTCTCGAGAGAAAGAGGGCATTGAAATGGGAGAAAATACCGAAAATACCGAAGAAAGAAGTTTAGACTGGTTTGAAAAAAAAGGACAACGCGTAGAGTTGCTAGTTAATAAAAGCTTTTTTTTAATAGGTTTCCGACCCGGCACGGTTTTAAGGACATACGAGTCTAGATTGTGAGTTGGATTTTGGTTTATTGTTGTTTTTTCATTGGTACAAAGGTTTCTTTCCTCCATTGATCGTTTTCTCTCCTGCTTGTCTTCCCTCGTCACCTCACATATCTTTCTCCTTCTCCCTCTTCTTTCGTACAACACCTCTCCTTCCCCCTCTTTCTCACTCACATTTAGTACACAAGCTCACACATCTTTCTTAACACACACACACACAAACACACACACACACACTCACACACACACACGCACACATATACACACACCAATACTCTCTATCTTTCTTTATCTCTTTCTCTCTATCTCTCTATCTCTCTCTCTCTATCTCTCTCTCTCTCTCTCTCTCTCTCTCTCTCTCTCTCTCTCTCTCTCTCCCTCTCTTTCTTCACCTCTCTCCTCACTATTATTACTCAAACTGCTGTGAAGTAAATCCTCTACTTTACCCGTTAAAATTGATCAAGAGCGATGATGCAATGTGTTCGGATTTTGAATCATGGAGAGCGGGACTGAAAGAAATTTGCGAGTCGCGTCGATTAATTGTCGAGGTCTAAATAACAAACTAAAGTGAAAAACTATCTTCCGTCAGTGTACAAAATTTGATATAGTTTGTCTTCAAGAAACGTATATCACAGAGAAAACAGCAAAGGAATGGGAATTAGACTGGAAAGGAGAATTCTTTTTTGCTGAAGGTACACAGAGAAGCAAAGGACAAGTTATTCTTGTTAATAACAGATCAAATTATGAAAACCTTAAAATAGTTATTAAAACAGACAGAATACTGGGGTTGAAGTTCTCTCTGAATGATCAAATTGTTCAAATAGTAAATGTATACGGTCCAGTTATCACATCTGAAAAATTAAAATTCTTTGATCAGCTTCATTCTCTTTTGAACAATGGGGATGCAGACCATATGATTATCTCCGGGGATATTAATGCTGTATTGAACAACACCCTTGACATTATTAATGGAGAACCGCATAATGTGGTTGTGAATAGAAAATGTATCGACTGGGTCCAAAACTGTTACCTTAGGGACACATGGCGTTCGTTACATGGTGAAGAAAAAGACTTTACATGGTCAAGACCCACCCCATTCACTGCACGTCGTCCCGACTACATATTCTGTAATGAGGAATTTTTACCACAAGTAGTAGAAAGTAGACACGGAATTTTCTATGACACGGATCATAAAGGGGTGGTAACTGTTTTTAGAGCGGATGAATTTAAAAGAGGGCGATCGTTTTGGAAATTCAATAATTCGCTATTGTATGATAAGGAATTTGTCTGTGACATGAACCAATGTATTGACGATTTTTTGGAATCTACCTCTGACTGTACTAACTATGTAAAAAGATGGAAATTACTTAAAATACTAGTCAAAGAGACAAGCATAGTACATGGGGTTAAAAGAAAAAAAGCCTTGAGATACAGAGAAGACGCACTGGCTAATGGAATTCCTAGATTAAACAGACTTATAGTAGTGAATCCCCCATGATAAAATCGCTCTTCAGCAGCTCGTGAAGAAAAGGCGCGAAGTTGAAATAATAGAGCTTAATAGAACCAGAGGGGCCCAAATTAGATCAAAGGTAAAGTGGATTGAGGAGGGTGAGAAAAACACGAAGTTTTTTCTTAATTTGGAAAAATCTAAAGGCTGTAGTAATACTATAACTTCTCTTAAGAGGTGCAGTGGGAAAGGAACTGTAATACAAAATCACACTGAGATCATAGAAGAAATAAAAGCACATTTTGAAGGGTTATACAGACAAGATGCTAGTGTAAGCGATGTAGACCAAGGTATAACGAGTCTGATGCAAAATATTGACCACCCAGTATTGTCCGTGGTGGAACAAGAAGAAGGTAACAAACCAATTACCATCGAAGAACTTGACATGGGAACCAAAACACTGAACAATAACTCGTCTCCTGGGATTGATGGCATTACGGCTCTGTTTTATAAAATGTTCTGGAAAAAACTCAGAGAACCTTTGTTTCAGTGTGTAGAGCAATCTCTGCTTGAAGGCCAGCTTGCGCCAACTCAGAGAAAGGGGGTAATCACATTGTTGTATAAAGGAAATGATCTTCGAAGGGATGATCTTAAAAACTGGCGCCCAATCACCTTGACAAATACGGATTATAAAATCATTTCAAAGGTGCTAGCTCTACGCGTTCAGAGCATTATGGAAGATATAATCAGCCATGACCAATCAGGTTTTTTAAAAGGGAGATCAATTGCAGAACATATCAGAACTCTTGATGACGCTATTTTTAGCTCCACAGAATATGATATCCCGGGAATGGTGGTCTCCTTAGACTTCCAACGCGCATTTGACACAATTGAAAAGAGATCAATTTTAGCTGCTTTGAGAAAGTTCAATTTTGGTGATCAGTTTATTAATATGATTAAAACCATTATCACTAACACAGAGTGCTGTTTGCAAAATGGGGGGTGGTTGTCTGGCTGGTCCAACACAGAGCGTCGAGTTAAACAGGGGTGCTGCGCCAGTCCACTTCTTTTTGTCCTTGTAGTTGAACTGATGGCCATAAAAATAAAAAGTAATAAAGATATAAAAGGCCTGTCATTACAGAGAGGTGAAAGGACAGTGCAGCTGGGTAAGATTCTTCAATACGCAGAAGATACTACGCTGTTATTGAGAGACCAACATGATCTTGTTGTTGCCCTCAGGGACATTGATAACTTCTTAAGGATTTCGGGCCTGAGACTCAATAAGCTGAAATCAAAGGGCATGTGGATAGGTAGGAGTAAACATAATGATCAGACTCCAGGGAATATTGCCTGGATGCCAACTGGTGGCAAAATGAAGATACTTGGGATTTATTTAAGTGCAGTCGAGGAGGCTTCTAAAATTGACCTAAATTGGAAAGGAAAGATAGAAAAAATTAAAAATATCATAAAAATGTGGCAAAAGAGAAACCCTTCACTGTATGGAAAGGTAATACTCAGTAAGACTTTC
The DNA here is from genome assembly GCF_000002075.1 of Aplysia californica. Classification (NCBI taxonomy): domain Eukaryota; kingdom Metazoa; phylum Mollusca; class Gastropoda; order Aplysiida; family Aplysiidae; genus Aplysia; species Aplysia californica. The sequence continues at coordinate 830,158 of NW_004797411.1, forward strand.
TTGCAGTCGCAAATTTCGTATATCATGCAAGCACTGTTTTTACCTGACGAGGTCACTAGCTACATTGACACGCAGTTTTTCAAATTTTTATGGCAGAAAAAGTTCTCGAACCGAAAGACTAAGGAGAAGATTAAAAGAACACTCCTTTGCAAGTCTGTAGAAGAGGGAGGGTTAGGTATGATCAGGGTGCGTGATTAACAAAAAGTGTTCTTATTGAAATGGATGAAGCGATTAGCAATAAGCAAAAGTTTAGCTCAGGACGAGATGCAAATTACAGACATCATTTTCAATTAACTTGGTGGTCTAAAGTACTTTTTAAAAGCAACTATTAACCCTAAACTCTGATCAAGCCAGCTGGTGCATTTACATTTTGGATAGCAGTCATGACAGCATGGCTTGAAGTACAAAGAGAGTTAGGTGATACGCAGCTCAAACAAGTGAATGACATTCTTACGCAGCCTCTTTTCAACAACAAAAAGATACAGTACAAAGGTAATTCACTTTTTCTGAAATATTGGATAAGAAGAGGAAAAAAAATCATTTACCAGGTTTATGACAGGGGACGGGTGAAAACAAAAGAAGAAATGAAACACACAATAAGAAATTATGCAGGCTTTGACTTTGATTATTATGCTCTAATTAATGGCCTACCAAAATCATGGTCAGAGCTACTGAACCAGAACAACACACTGGAACACAGTCAGTGTGCAGCAGTTGTGTGCGAAAGAATTAGTGCTGAAATTCTTCAGGTACTTTGTAGCAACAATCAGGAGTTACGACGAATTGTCTTGGGGCGTACAGTATTATAAAATGGCATTGTATTATAACACTGTTCAATACCCCTTTAGACATAGTTAATGGACGCCTTATGTTTGGAAAAAAGATGGCAAGTCTCTATAGTATAACCATTCCCTTAGCACCCTGTTTACCAAATTATAATTAACTCTCACTTTATATGCCAATATGATAGGTATATGTCTCTCTCTATCTCTCTCTCTCTATTCCCTTCTTTCCAATCCGCATACTCTTCGCTGTGTCTCTCTATCGATATCTGCTTCTCTCTCAATATGGCTATCTACCTATCTGTTTACCTTCCCCAGCCCCATAACTTCATATCATCGCCGTCTTGTTCATTGCCCGCCACTAAGCCTTTCATATCTCGCCACCCCCCCCCCCTACTGTCCCTCTCTCTCTCTCTCTCTCTCTCTCTCTCTCTCTCTCTCTCTCTCTCTCTCTCTCTCTCTCTCTCTCTCTCTCTCTCTCTCTCTCTCTCTATCTCTCTATCTATCTATCTATCTATCTATCTATCTATCTCCCGCTTGCTCTCTAGTCATTTCTAACCACTAAAACATATTCAGCCAGCATTTCCACAAAATTGGCTTTTTTTAAATGTAGGAATTGCTTCCAACGTTAGCAATGGAAGTATAGATCCACCAATAATGGACGAGACTGGGAGGATTCAGACATAGGGTACTTGATTCGGGAGTTTGAGGTCGCTCCCCCTGAGGCGAGGGGATACAATATTCTGTGTAAATTGTGCCCTCTCGATTTGGGCTCGAGGATCCTGCGTCAGAATCTCTCCAAGCTCAATCGGACTCGAAAAGATTACTAGTGGCAAAGGATCAGGGAGTAGAATGCTGCAATTGTAAAGATCATAATCTGCCAACTTGCTATTTGCAACCCGCTTACAAATACCCCCAACATACCTGCCACTATACTGTCTTCCCACTTAGCTCTCCTCTACACTTGTCTTGGCCCGATAGAATAGGCTAACACTAACGATGTCACCTTAGCAGAGACTAAGCCCACCATTTCGGAACTTCATGGTGACCGTAAAGATGGTTCCAGTAGGGAACGGGATACAGGGTGCCCTCGTCCCCCCTTCCTCTTGTACCGGAGGAAAAATGATTATACCTCACCAATCTTTTCCCAATACTTCTCACCCCCATCCCCCTTATTTACGCAAAAATTCTTTACCCCCTTCGACCAATGGCTTACATCTTTAACCTGGGAATTTTTTCCCGTTTTTCCAGTTAATCGTTTTCCTATGTTGCCGGGTAAAATTTTCTGGGACACAATCATATGCACTTTTTTCTGCTAATCAGATGGCGTCAATCTCATATAAATGGGCAAGGGAGAAAAAAAAAAGAAAAAAAAAAGTCGACTCCCTAAGTAAGAGAAGAGTACAACAAAAGTAGTGAACTGAAGTGAGAAGAGAGTCTGTGTAGGCAACAGTGCAAAGCCTTCTGGGTTTGTTTTATGCAAAAGAGTTCCGTTGTCACTGGGAATAGTCACTTCGTCACTTTATTGCGCTGTTAAGGGAAGTGGGGGGGGGGGGGGCTACACCTGGAAGCTATCTCGCTTATTACTGGACCGAATTTTACCAAATGTCACACATATAACAAGCATAGTAAGGAGTCTTAAAATCCGCAATCAAATTTGAGAAAAAAGTTTCGTTTCCATGGATACGCCGCCATATTGGATTTTATTGACATGTCTTACGTAATGAATACCGCACTTATCGTTCATGGAAATTGATTGTTGTTTTTTTTGCATGCGTATTTACAAACATTAGATCTAAAAATTTGTCTGTTGTTCTTTTCCTAATCGACTTAGAAAATTTTTAATGAATTTTTTCCTGAGGTAGCATTCAAGTTTGCGAAAAATCCGTGAAAATCCCCACTCCAGACACCACTAACAAAAATCTATTCCATGTATCAAAAATTCAAGAAACACGTATTTAGTATTACCTCTTCTTTTAATTCTGTGAAAATTTCATGAAGATTGGATGAAAGATGGTGGAGTTATTTTTAAAAGTATAGAGAAAAGTAACATTTTGAGAAAACGGCCGATAAAGAAAAATAAAATACTGGTTTTATGAGGAAATGGTGGTTACAAACATTTCCGGTATTGGAAAAAAACGGATTTGGGGGTTTTCTATGCCATGAAAAAGTTGCAGAAGAGCCTGAGGAAGCTAAAAATGCCTACAACTCAAATTCCATGATTTTAAGACTGCTGAAGGGGATCCCGATACTGTGTGGAAGAGGGTGAATTTATGATAGGATTTTACACCACCCATTAAAGGGAAAGATATCGTCTCACCATTACCTTATGACATGGTTCATTCTCATCTACTAGAATTTCTTCATAGTCTCGGATTTTTAACTTTTGCCTTCATATTTACCTTCGAAATTGCCCCTGGATGCGGGGTTAACAAGCCAAAAATGTCTACAATTTGAAAAGACAAAAGCTTTGTTGCTACACTTTAGGGTGAGTGATAACAATTTGACTGATTAGCAACTATCGCCTTACAGTTGTAATTACACAGAGAACAGCTGAGAATAGCAGTGAAGTATTTAATTAAGTTTGTCAAACGTCAAACTTAATCGACCCAAAGAAACAACAAATCATTTAGGTCTACTTCACACTCTGAGAATGCAGCAGAGTCCAAAACATTCTTGAATGAACAAGTTCTACATTGTCTCCCAAAAGTTCCCAGTCATTATTGTAGAGTTCCTTGCGAATTTGTACTTGTAACCAAAGTTTGACAGATGTATACAGACTTTATGTAACAAAGTGTGTAGAAAGTAAAATACCAACTGTGGGGCTCGACTTTTTCAAGAAAGAGTTCAACCAAAAAGTGCTCCAGCCCCCCGCCCCCCGCCCCCCAAAACTAAACAATCCATTTGTGAGGCAGCATGGTGGAATCGGGCTCTCGTCAATTTTTGGGCATGTAGAGCTATCGGTATCATCTATAAGCTTGTTCATTTGTGTTTATTTTGATTTTTTAAAAATTATCCTGAATACAAGTCAAGATATTTGCGAATGAAGGAGTTGGGGGTCACCTGTTTTCAGAGGAAAAATTAGTGAGAAAATGGCTGCCAAAGATTCATTATTTCCTTTGCTTTAGATTCTGTGGTAACTAAAAATTTCCATTTTTTGTGTCTTTAATCAACGTTTTTAAGAAAAATCCACACTGAAATGAGTTCTTTAATGGGCATGAAAGGTGTTGAGCCAAAAAACAAAAATTTGATAAAAATTAACAAACCAGCAGAAAAATGCAAGTTTCTTCACTTTGATTATTTTGACGAGAGCCTGATTCCACCACGCTGTCTCACATTTGTGTCGGGTGCCAAAGAGGCAACGTAACAGAAAGTGCGCTGGTAGTTCACAAAGAAAGCAAAGAGGCAAAGAGGCAGGACAAAAATGGATATAACGATAGTCCTGGAGGAAACGTCCCACAGAGTGGACGTGTCTGCATAGATTTTCAATATCTCGCTGTGTCCCATGCTCACGGCCTCCGCTCTGTGCTATAGGACAAAGCTTGCCATGCACTACTTTGTCTACAATACGGCAACCCGGAACATGAAATGTTATGTCTCGCAAGAGGGTGGAGGTAGACTAACTTCTGAATAATTTTCATCTAGCATCCTGAACTACATACCACCCCTTGCCAAATCCCATTGCAAAATAATCCTATTTTGTGATGGATGACTTTACCAAAATAAAAACGCCGCACTCGCCACTGTTATCTTAGCTTTAGCTCGTGAGATCAACATCAAAATAGAACAGACATATCTTACAAAGCGACACATCAAAAGGAGTTCGATGGTGTTTATAGCGTCTTTGACCGATCCCTCAAAAACGCTCGTATACACGTACCTTCTGACTTTTCTAATGTCTTCAGACTAGCGCGTCAAAGCCCACAGCCAAACGAAGTCAAACCTAGACTATATTTCCTTCGAAAATATTCATCATTTCAAGAATATTCGACCATTCGATCAGGAAGAAAAGTCGGGTACGCAATTAAGTGGTTAACATACGAATGCTCCGCTATTCCTCACAAGGAAAAATTCAGTAATTATTCAATGCAATCTCGTTATCTGTGACGGCTGACAAGATATACCCGATCCCTGCAACCATATACATGCACCATCGAGCACTACACTTACAAAGAAGACTTATCGTAAGTACAAAATACCAACCTGTACCGGGCTTAAATCAGAAACCAGTAATTTCGGAGCCACCCGTGCAAAATTCAAAACTTCCAACTAACTAAAAAAGATAAAAGTGTCCTGCGAGCTCATATGACCTTATGTAGTTGCGAGCGCCGTCGTAAACCAC
>NW_004797411.1:835898-853048 GCF_000002075.1 Aplysia californica
CCCCCTTCCTCCTCGACCCCGATACACGCCAGAGCAGACACGTGCGCTTGCCAACAAGGCATGTGTTGGTATGGGGGAAAAAAGGCCGCTGATTAATCGCATGCACTGCAATCAGCTAAGTGAAAAATGGTCCACGATACAGGTGCAATGGATGGTTTCCGTGAATAGATAAAGTTCGTTTTGGGAGAAAAAATTAGCAAAGCCACGTCTGCGGGGACTGTTCACCCTGGAAGCAACCTCGTTGAATCCGAGCTGTCTTATTTAAGTGCTCGTTAAATCCGGGTTGTTTTTTATTGATTTTAAAGAATAATTTTAAAAAACCGGGGGATCTGTCTCATCTCGTTGAATCCGAGTTCTCGTTGAATCCCAGCTCGTGAATCCGAGTTTCACTGTATGTATACGATGTACTCAGAGGCAAAAGAAGCACAAATTTAAATCGTCTTTAAAGCGCAGGCTAAAGTTTCCATAGGGTGAATAATGTTCACAAGTTCCATTGAAGCATGGTCTAAACCTGCAAGATTGACCTTATTCAAACTATGCAATTCCCCTATTGGTCACTTATGCAACAGACAACTAAACAACTATCACTGATCACGGGTATTCACTTGTCACTTCATTCGAGAATGAATTTGTGTTCTTGAGGTCACGTAGACCTGGCGTACAAATATGAAGCCTGAGATATGGAATTCAGTTGGAAACGAAAGCAGTTTCTTCACGATGCTGAGACTTTCATCAGAAAACCGTGAGGAGAGTTGAGGAGACTACTGGACAATTACAGCCTAGTACATATATGTTTTTTTAATATGTGGCAACTATTACAGGCGTGCATGTCTCCACCATCCACAGTCTTCAGAACCGATTTCGCGCCACCAATAAAATCAGCCATCCTCCCGGAGCCGGAAAACCAAGGGTGACAACTGCAGCTCAGGATTGCCTCACGGAGAGCCAATACTGGATGCATCCATTTCTTTCTTACAGCTGCCGAGACCATCAGGAACACCATCTGACGAATAGGACGGGCCCTGAGTACCAGTACCGTACGGTGGACATTGCACTCCACAGGTCTCTGGAGTACACAACCATGTCGAAGGCCAGTTTTGACCCCTCAGCACCGCCGTGGCCGGCTTCTGTGGGCACAGACTCACGTGAACTAAAGGAACAGAAAATAGAGAAGGGCGCTGCTCACCGACAGGAGCAAATTCTATGTCTGTCCGTCAAATGGGCACATCCATGTGTGGTGCACATGTCTGACGTGCTTCGCTGATGCCAACGTCCAGGAGCTAGACCCTTATGTAGGGCCAAGCGTCATGATTTGGGGGTCATCGCTCTAGAACTAGACAAGTGTTAATCCAGAAAGTGGGTCGTGAACAAGCATATGGGGTTTCAGCTCCGCGTTACATTGACCAAGATTTTCAGCTTCATGTGGTGCCCTTTTTCTAAAGGCATCTACATTTCTTCTTCCGGCAAGACAACGCGAGACCTCATACTGCCGTGTAACAGACAGTACCTGGGGCAGATCAACATCAATTTTCTGCCTCATACGGCTCGTTCACCTGATTTTAATCGTAATCGTAATCAGGTACGTTTGGGACGCTCTTAAGGGACAGCTCAACCTGCTGCAATCACCACCATACTCCAGGTAAGGGTACAGATCCCAGGTCGACAAATAGACACTTTCGTGAACTCTATGTGAAGCCGTTACCGCAGCCGACGGTGGTCACACAAGGTACTGACTTTCTGCCCTAAGGTCATGGTCACAGACAACAAAGAGACGTTACTAAAACAGCCACCTCTTGGCACTCTCAGGGCTGTGTAAATTGGACGAACTAAATTTTTATTTACACATGCACGTGTGGGCCTGTGTGTTTTTGTGTATATATGTGTGTGTATGCGTGTGGGGGGGGGCGGTGGGGGGGGGGTGCGTGCGCGTGTAAGAAGAAAACTGAAATATTACACATTCATGCGTGTTTACAAAACATGTATATTATATTTTAATTTTCTACTTACTAAATCCGTGAAAATCTAGGTAACGGCAGTCGTCACTATTGATGGAAAACAACGTATCACTTGACATTTCTAAACCTCATTAACATAATATTTCAAATTCTGCAAGCAGAACCATGTAAACTGGACTTGCAAGATTAGTTTTATGAGAATGTGTCATGCCCTAGTTACAAAATAAAACGTGTGGTAAATTCTTTCCAAAGGCTTTATACGTCTTCTACAGCCCAATGAATGGTGGCCACTCTTCTAGTTTAAATCTTTAATGTAGATCGTCCAGGCTCTCTGATTAGCTTTGGGGAATGGCCATTGCTAAATAATGTTAGGAAGAACAGTTAAAGGCACGAAAGCGTAAACTCATTATTTCTTCCAACTTTGTTCATTGTACCGGTCCGTGGCGCTTTTCTTTGAGAAACTCGTTTATCGCTACTACAGCGAGGTGATGGTAACATGAGCAATATCTTTGAAAGACGTTTGTCCCAAATGTGAGGTAGCCAGAGAAATCAATAGTTTGCTGCTTAATAATAAGATTCTTCCTCCTCGAGACGTGCTTTTGAGTCTCATGTTTGGAAAGAAAAAAAAGGACAGGGGTAGGGGTGGGGTGGGGGAATGCAGTGGCTATTCTCAAGTACACATCTCCATTTCTCTCTCTCTCTCTCTCTCTCTCTCTCTCTCTCTCTCTCTCTCTCTCTCTCTCTCTCTCTCTCTCTTTCTCTCTCTCTCTCTCACTCTCTCTCTCTCTCACTCTCTCTCTCTCTCACTCTCTCTCTCTCTCACTCTCTCTCTCTCTCTCATTCTCTTTTTGTATATACACACACAGACACTCACACACACACACACACACACACACACACACACACACACACACACACACACACACACACACACACACACACACATACACGCCTGCATACACACAAACGTCATTTTCAAAAAAGGCTACGCACATTTTAGATTTTTAATTTGTCGGAAAATGAACTTTAATGAAAAACTTCAACACATAGTGATAAAATGAATGAATCATTCATTCAAAGACATAAATGTGAAATTTCTGAGCTTATTTGCGTTAAATTGGAACGTACCTATAATATTTGGGTCAACTTCAAATGTTCATTCCCGATTCATAAATCATAAATCATAAATAAAACATAAATCATTGAGCTGTGTTGCTGGAAACGATTTTAGAGGGCCAGTGAAAGATCACGTTTGGTGAAACTAGGTCAGTTCATCAGGTGAATACATGTAATGAAAGAACACTTACATTTTGTAATCTGTAGAAAATAATTTCGAATTAACGTGCAAAAATTTAAAATGCATGAAATTTTAGAACTTCATTTTGTGATTCTCACTCTGAGATTAAACTTATTATTTTGATCACATGAATTTCTATTCCTTTTAACAATAAAGTGAAGCTAATCCTATACTCACTTTTTAAAAAAAATTCTAGAAATTTTTAAAAGGCATGTAAAGAGGAGCGGTAACTGGACGAAATAATGGTAACAGGAGGGAAGTAGGTAACAGGATGGAACACAGAGAGCAGAAATAGTATTCTGTACGCACGAGTAGACTTGCCTGAAAAACACAATGCCTAAACAATGCGTCAGCTATCCACTTCTGTGTTATCACGAATCTTGCACGAACACGTGTATCGATCTGATTCTGTAGCTGGCATAACAACCCCAAATGGTTGGACACAGTAATGTTTTCATTTCATGTCAACTTTCTGTTTTGTTTTCTCCGCACTGATGTCATTGCAAGCCTGCATTTTTAGTAAAGAAAAACACACTTGAGGATGGGGCATCACGTGTCTTGTTGTCATCACACTTGATTTCTTCCTCAGATTTGTGTCTTTATTCTTTTTTATCCGTTCTGTACGCACTGCCCAATGCTCTCTCGGGATAACCTTTATTACATCTTTATTTTTGTTAACGTGAGTCAGTTGTGCATGTGGGGGAAAAAGCAAAGGTTTATGAAAAGTGCAATCTGAGAAATCAGCTACCAGTAGGACCGACCCTACATACAACTAATCTAGATCTAAGTTGCGTGTGCTGAAGTCAACTATGCTAATTGGAATTGCTGTAATGAAAATTTTCTGCTAAAACGATTCTTAGTTTTTAGTTCAGTCTACATCCAAGATTCTGCAACAACGTAGAATGCATGTCTAAACTTGCAACTTGATATAAGATCTAGATCTAGACCTACATATTATTATATCTACATAGAAGATTCTAGACCTGGAAAGAACCAAATTATGTAGCATTATTACACGTATTATCACCAATGTAGGAAAGTTAAATTGCTTGTCGTTCATTTTACTCTGCTTATCAATCCTATTACTCTCAATTTAAGTAAAATATTTTATAACCACAACCCCGGAGATTTGTTAAAAAAGTAAAGACAAATCTTTAGTATTATAATTCCTCTGCTTATTAATTAAGAATAAATGATCCACTTTCAACTCAAATTTTGTAAGTTTAGCTATTTGACACGTGCTGTCGCGCCTTCCTACTTTATCTTCTATTCTCCCCTGTTACTCTCAATTCTGACCTATTACCCGAAGATAAAAATTACAATTCAGGCGTTCTGTTGAAGAGGTAGAAACATGCCTTTACTTCAAACCTCATATTCTATTAACCTTGGACTGCCTAAAATTCTTCACCAAGCTGTGGTCAATTAGGCAACAGCAGGCAACGTGACAGAAGGGAATGCTACACATCTTACCCTGACGATCACTAATCGGGTACAGCTAATGTTATGATTCGTCTTACCACTGAAATGTAACCGTAATAGACTTCTTGACCAAAGAAGAGTGTATCAGGGACAGGGGATCGTGTGACTTTCGTTTGCTGAAGGACGAGAACGTCATGCATTGCGAATGATTCGACAATAATAACGTTGTCACGGTGGCCTCAAATATCCATGGTGTTGAGGCAAAATTTGAGGTGCGCAGATATGATCACTGTAGAAAGCAGCACATTTATGTCCAGTGCCCGGGGCTCATAAAAGAGTATAATGCTGACAAGGGTGGGGTTGACAGACGTGACATGTTGCTTTCCTTGTACAAGAACAACCAGAAAAGCAGGAAATGGTAAAGGGCAACCATTTTTCACATGCTTGACTTATGAGTTGTGAATGCTTGGCGACTTTACAGGACCTTGAAATCAGATGTTATTATTACACTCTATAATTTCAAACTTGATTTAGCCATTGCTCTGATCACAAGCAGAAAAGCCACTGTCTGTGATGAATCTCACACACTCACATAAACCAGAGCTATGCTATCTGTCAAAAATGTTTATACTGATGCTTGGTTTGACGTTGTAGATCATTTCCCTGGTACAAAGGAAATGAAAAATAATCAAAGGTGCAAAAGAACTGGCTGCAGAAGAAAAACGGTCTACATGTGCAGGAAATGTGAGGTTTTCCTCTGCATTATGGGAAAGGAGGGGGAGGAAGATTGTTTCTTTCTTTTTTACCATCAATAGCTGTGATAACCACATTCCGTTCCATTTCTATTTGCTATCATGAGAGTATTGACCGTCATTTCAACTGTTCAATATGATCATTCACATTGTTCTCATTTCATATGTATTATCGTTTACGCCCCCTATGAGATTTTGGTATGATATTTGCCTTCACCTGTTCTCTGAGAATTTTTAGACTGTTCTCCTATACTTGAGAGCTATTGACTCTTAGAATATGTTCATTTGATTGTGAGCATGTTCAGACAGTGTATTGCCTATTGGTATGATATAGTAATTTTTCACAGAGCTACTGTTGCCAGCTAGTATAGAGTGTAGTGTTTTTGTTGCCGTTTTGGCGTCAGAACACCCCCCCCCCGCCCAACTGGATACTGGTACTGTATTGTTTGACTTATTTTCTTTCACTTTCATTGACGTTTTTCCTAATTTATGATGTCAAAGTCAAACAACTGTAATAAAGTGTAACCATTACAACTAAATAAGGATAGTGTATTTGTGTTCATTTTATACTGTTGAAGTAACGTTTTTATCTAAGTCAGTACATTTGTATGACTAGCAGAACATTTTTGTCCCCCCCCCCCAAATTGAAGTGCTCCTCGAATGCTTGTCATCTAGTGTACTGGACAATCTGACTTCCCCATCAGGATGACATGAGGAGAAAAATTCTTCTTTCTGCCTTGTTTTCACCTAATTTCGAACCTACACATCAAATTATTTGAGCCTAAGTACCGTCCTTCATACTACACGGATCAAAGGGTTTACTAATCCTTTGGGGAAACGACAACACCCTGGGCTCCACGGATGGATCGGCTCGATCACCTGTTTAGTCACAAAGACTTCCGGGGGTAAGGTCATTCAAACGAAAACCCGTTGACTAAGAGCCACGGAAATGACCTTATTTTTTTCATAAAAGAGGGGAGGTCGCCCTCTTTACTTTGAGAGCAAGTACCTTGATAATGAAGCTGTAAAGCCCGCTATACATCTGAAGTTAACCCCCCCCCTTTCACATTTCTCCCAGTTCTGCGCATAAGCCGACATAACGTCCTCCTAGATTTATGCTTCGAGATCAGATCTGCGCTGGTTGGAGTAGACAACCTAATAGAATCGTTTCTTGCGCTGATTTGTGAAAAATAAGTTAATATATTATATTCAAACAGTACAAAACAGAGGTGTGTGTGAGGGGGGGGGGTGCTGCTGATCACTATTTGGCTTATTTAAAACCAAATTTCACCACATGTAAGACATATACCAAGCACAGTGAGTGGGGAGTATTCAAATATACAATGAAACGTTAGGGAAACGTTTCATTGGCATAGAGACAGAGTCCAAATTGGATATTGTTTGTGTGTTTCAAACAGTTAATGCCTCACTTATTTTCTGTGAAAACTGGTTTGATTTTGAAAACATGTTAAGAAAAAGTAGTTCTACACAAGTTTTGTAAGGTTTTTCTTTAACAAGTTAGAAAACCTTTATTGTATTTTTTTTCCTGAAGTAGTATTAATGGCTACCCCAAAAAAATTCACCAAGAAATTTTTTTTCAATATATTGGCAATTCAACAGACACTTTTTAGTGTTTCTTTTTCTCTTCATTCTGCAGGAATTTCATGAAGAATGGAGCAGTTATTTTAAAAAAGTAGAAAGAAAAACAGCATTTTGAGTAAATGGACGATAAAGAAAAAAGAGGGACTTTAAGTTTAGGAGGAAATTATGGTGGTGGCAAAATATGGGTTTATGAGTTTCTTGTGCAATGAAAAGGTTTTGTTTGTTTTGGTAAGTATCTTACAGCGCTGGCAACTGCAAAATGACTATTGAGGTCATATTAGCATGCATGGAGTAGCAAGCAAAAATTGTTCACTGAAAAACCAGCAATCCTCATACAAATTCCATAAAAATACAGTGGAACTTGGATTCAACGAGCTCGGATTCAACGAGAACTCGGATTCAACGAGATGAGATAGATTCCCACTTTTTTTCTTTTTTTTAAATCAATAAAAATAACCTGGATTCAATGAGCACTTTTATCATCGAGCTCGGATTCAACGAGGTCGCTTCCAGGGTGAACAGTCCCCACAGACGTGCCTTCGCAATTTTTTCTCCCAGAACGAACTTTATCTATTCCCATTATTCATATTCACTTAGCCGATTGCATGCGACCAATCAGTGGCCTTTATTCGTACCAACACATGCGTTGTTGACTCGCGCACGTGTCTACTCTGGCGTGTGTCGGGGTCGGAAGGGCGGCCTGCACACGTGAGGCTGTGTGTGCGTGTCGGGAAGGGGGGGGGGGTGCTTGCGATTCGGGCGTTGAAAGTCGTAGATACAAATGCGTTACAGTCTTTTTTCCCCCTCGGCAACTGATCACTATTACCATGATAAGCTAGTCTTGACGTAGATATCTACATAATGAATTGTGCGCTTGTCTATTGAATCAAAAGTTGCCATGTGCTAAGCTCTACACAGCAACACAACTTGTTGGTAAACAATCGAGACGACACAGGTGTGCATTTGAACGAATCGGTTCTTTTTTTACACAGCTCGTCATATGCAGGCATTTCAGGCACTACTTATGACTTCTCTTTATACATTACTTGTCTAATGCCTGTAATTATCTACACAAAACCTCATGTTTGCTATAACGAACACTCGGATTCAACGAGGTTTTAGGTAGGCCCGGCGACCTCGTTGAATTCAAGTTCCACAGTAGATTTTCAGAGTCTTCGTATAGTATAGTAGTATAGGGTTTTACGGCGCTCGCAACTGCGTAAGGTTATATGAGAGCGCGAAACACAAGTCTTCGTATAACCAAACACTGCCTCTGGTTGCATGAAGACATAAAGTATGTTCATCTTCATTACATGATTGTGTGATTGTACAAAGACCGGCTTTTTATATTTTGCATGCCGCGTGACATTTTCTACGTTGTGAATAATTTTGAACCTTGATAGCTATTTTATTCATTGTCAGGTGTTAATGCTTTAAACGGTAAATCTAATTGTTTATAAAACTCGTTCTGATTCAGTAAAAAAAATCTACTTTCAAACACTCTCGTTGGGGCCCAAACCAGATTATCCCCCAAAATTGCTGGTGTATTTAGTTTATGTGTACTTTGGTATTGTCTTCTCTTGCTTTTCTGTTTAGTAAGCCATTTTCTCTCTAGTTTTACCTCTGACAGCAGATAATCCCCATCTTCTGCAATCGTGAATATCTCGACTTCTATTCTAGATAGATGTCTGGTAAAGAAACAACCTTTAAGATGCTAACAATAACTTTACTTGACCTAACGCTGACGAGCGCCTCATTTAAACGTATCGTAACACAATTCTTCTCTTGCAGATAGAACTTTGTTATTCTGAAAAAGTTCTTCAGGTATTCAGACAGAACAATGTAATTCGGTGGGTATCTTGATTACGACTCCGAATTATCTTATGGTTTTTATAGAACAAACAGAGCCTTTAGTTTTGGATTGCCCTAATGACTCAAAATGGCCACAAATGTCATGGCAGAACTTTGTAGTTCTGAAGTATCGAATTTATTAGTGAGTTCAAGGATGATGCTGTGGTTTTGGAAATCGATGCATTAGATGTTGTTTTTTGAGTAATGGTCTTGCTCACCTTAATTTTGGGACAGCCCTTGCACAGGTTAAAAATAAATTGTGCAATGCCTATCCTCTTTAAACTTAATAACGTGTATTTGAATCTGTATATTAATATTCTTCATACTTGTTTTTACACGTCCTTGCTTTTTTCATCCTATATATTATTATTGAGCACACTCACCTGAGCTCGCTATTCACGTATTTGGTATTGTCCAGCAACTTCAGTTTCCTCCTTAAAGTTCTGATCTCTCTCCTTAGCAAAGTAATGTCAGTTATTCGGTCCTCATAGTCTTTGTTGCCTGGAGGAAGAAAGGGGAGAAAATTGGAAAAAGCGCTAAGAAATGTTTAATGGCGTCTGTGGTGTGAATAAATGTAACGATCTTGCTGTTCGACCTCACGGGCAAAAGACGTGAGGTGAGTCTCGATTGAGGACATTTATCTAAAACGGCATGTCTGTAGCTATGCTTCTTCTAGAACACAGTATCCCAATCTCCACTAGTTGACTTTGAAAGCCAGAGTTGAAGCAGCTCACCAGTTAAAAATTCGTAGTGAGGTCGCAATTAGAACACTGCCCTTTTCAAGTATATTTCTCTACGATTTTGATATTAGATCATTCTGAATAGTAATGAGAGATAATAATGAGAAGTTTCAAGATACATGTACTTTGATGAAGATTCTTTTAAATAGAAACTACCGCACAAAGCCCCATTGCTGTGTTTTCGAGAAAAAGCCAAAGAAGAGTCTTTACAGTTTACATAAACAAATCCATCAAATATTCTTTGTTCTAAACATTAATTTACTTAAACTGTGACCAATGAATCCGAGTTATGATAAAACAATATTTCAGCAGAAACAAACGTTTGAGTGGTGTCCCTCTTTTTTTTGTCCTGTGTCCTGATTTTGGTGCCCATATTTGTTGGTTACGTAAGAATGTATTAGTATGGTGCAAATTGTTGTGTTTTATAGAAAAACGAAACAAGAAAAAGGGGAATTGTTAAGTCGGTGATGATGATGATGATGATGATGATGATGATGATGATGATGATAATGATGATGATGATGATGATGATGATGATGATGATGATGGTGGTGGTGATGATGGTGATGGTGACGGTGACGGTGACGGTAATAGTAAGTGTGATGGTGATCATGATAACGATGATTTATGGTGGCGATGATGATGTTCTGATGTTGGAATCAGTGAGCATATTAGTCTTAGTGTTAAGTTTGTTTGGCGTTTACTCTAGATCCCCGCAAGGCTGTCCTGGGCATAGGGGACAGGACAAAACCCTCATTCCCAACTCCTCGCATAGAGTGACCAAAAATTTGGAAATAATTCGTCATCTTCATCCCTATTATTTAAAAAACGTTTGCTGAAAAATAACATGATGACATCCTAAGTGTGTTGGTTACTGTTACCCTATGTCTATGCTATCATATTTTCAAAACAGTGAAAGGAGTGCGGCCAATAATCTTTGTAATATTAATTTTCATAGTTATTGCAGACTAAGTTGTGTGCCTAGAAGTTATCGCTATCGTCATTTGCAAACGGTCCCGAGGCACTTCTGTGATCGTCGAAACATGTACAAATCCTGGAAAACCATGCCCAGACGACCAGAGAATTACAGGATTGCCTCTTCCTAAAGTGATATCAGCGAATTCACCGATTGTATATAAATAGATATCGTATGCACAGAAAAAGCAAGACACAGTACTGCAAGAACGAAAGCGGAATTGCGCCCTGCGACAACTCAGACACCACGGGCATTAAAAGACAGACCAGTTAGTATTAAGTGCAGGAAAGGTTATATCAAATTACTTCCCTATTCTATCCTCATGTGATGACACGTGACCTCGAATGGCACCATTAAGTCTGATTAAGAATAGCTGAAGGCAAAGATATGTCAAAAAAGTACAATTGGATAATTAAATTGCGTAAACACACACATACACACACACACTCACACACACACACACACACACACACACACGCGCGCAAACCCACCCACACACACACACACACACACACACACACACACACACACACACACACATACAAACATTGCTATGTATAACCAGAGAGGTATAACAGTCTTCCACTTAAGCTCGCTCACTCTCATGTGGGGACGAAACAAAAGTGGCATAAGATGGAGACTGGAAGCGTAACCTTCAGCTCTTAGCCCACCATTGCCTGAGACTACATTGATTCTCTTACATTTCTATGATATTTCTTACTTTCCCATTCTTACTTTTAGGTACAGTTAATTTTCCGATTGGAATAGCTGCATTTGTTAACCCCTATTCCTGGTGATCTACATCGATTCCCTTCACTACCCAAAGTAAACAATTTTCTCATTAATTACAATTGATGTACCTACGCGAACCCGTAAATCTTTTTAAATTTCTCTCCAAAGTGGATGGACCTTCTTACAGTTATAAAAACAAATGCTCTATAAAATCAGCCTCATTACAATATTTGCAATTTTTAGATTCCCTTAATTTCATTTTGAAGAGTAGTATGTTAGTGGGATAGATATTATGTAGTACTTTCCAATTTAACGTTCTCAAACGTGTTTCCTTAGACTATTTGCAACGTTTTTAATTTATATCAACACCATATTTTCCTTTTCAAATTCCTATGTACAGTGGTGGCTTAATTTTACTTATTGCTAAAAGAAAACATTTCTCCCTATAGTACCTACAATTGCATCCCTGAAATAAAAGTTGCCATCCTTAAAATAGATCTACACATTCCTCATCGCATTTAACATGGTAGTCTAAAACACAATGTGGATTGCTTCCATATTTTACTCTAAACTCTTCTAAAGACTGTAATCGTCCATCCTGGGTTATTATATCCTTATTACTAAAATGCCCATTTGTTTGCAAGATGGTAAAAAAAGGGTTTGATTTTTATAGGTTATAATATATTCGTTACCGTATTGAAAATAGAGTCGTTTAACGAGAGGACGCAGTCTGTGTCTTTATTAGAGTATACCAACCATTTAATTATCACACTTCTCCAAAACTTACTAGATATAGCGTGAGCCCTTTAAATTTATTTGCTTTTACCTTGCTTCTAAAAACCTGCAACCCACCAACATCTTTGAGTACAGCGACTGCCATACTTTTCCATCGTTGCGCTTTTGGAGCAAGAAGTGCCTCCGCCCAGCTCAAGAGAATGGAATCTTGAAAGTTAGTCATGTTAATCATTTTCAGACCTCCGTTTTCTAGCTCATTACATATAACCTTCCCTTTAACGTTTCCAAAAGCTCTTTTATTGTTAAAACCCTTTTTCTACAGAAATCTAAAAAGATTTCTGCTCACTTGGCTAAAGACATCTTCTGGTAACGCTATGCTCTGCATTACAAAAAGAAACTGCGTTATTCCAAAAGTTTTAATTAAGTGCAATTTCCCAATAATTGATAGATCTCTTCTTGCCCACTTTCCAAATATTATGAGGAGGGTATCGATCCTAGGCAGTGGTGTTCCTCTTAATTCACAGAGGAAAAAAGGCAAGTAGAGTATGTGATTCCTAAATAAGCAGTAAGAATAGACATCAAAGGTAATACTACCTGGGCTTTTAGGGGCTTTCAAGCAGCACAGAGGTGACGGAGAGTACTTAAATTATTTTTCACCCATGGTAATCGTGGCTCTAACTGTGTGTTATGTCATAATATGACAGAGAACTATCAATCAATACCAAACAACCCAAACGTTCGAAATACAGATTGGATAATTTTGCCATCAAGGAAAGGAAATTTAAACATTTTCATACTGGGTTATTCATCAAAGTCTTCTTGTATTTGTTTGTTTCTTAATTTCTGTCTTCGTTAGTTCCTTTTGATCTTCACATTACAACTTGAGTCACTTTTCCTTTTATCAGGCTCGTGTCATTGCAGGCAAAAAATATTACGAGCAGACTATAGGTTGTTCACTTTAATCTAAAAACTAGTGGCTCTGTATAGTATTTTTCACGTCTTTGCATTGGTGTCTAAACGTTGGATGACCAACATGACCCATAGGTTCATTAATGAAAGCCAGTGCAAACAAAGGTTCCAATACGTCTCTTTTAACCTGAAGTGGGTAACATGTAATTGAGGATTTACAGCATACATCTTAGATATTAAAAAGTTGGCCTATTATTGTCATCAACCCTACACTTCAACGCAAAATTCCTTGAAACGCAGCCCAACAGACCAAAGAGTACTTTTCGAGATACACCTAGCATGAACAGGCGTATAAAATGTTCGGACCGGATTTTTGCGAACACCTATTCGTTAGTTAGTTAGTAGTACAGGGTTTTACGGTGCTCGCAACTGCGTAAGGTCATATGAGCGCGCGAAACACAAGTTGGTAGCATTCGAAATAGTTTGTCGACATTAGACTTTAAAATGCTAAAACTAAAATACTAAAATTCAGTGTAAATATATTTGCGATTTAAAACAACTCATATAAATAACAATACATTTTTTTAAACAATATTGTTTCACTTTACAAGTTACCATAAAGGCCAATGGCCTTCACAAAATTCAAATTACTGCTGGGACCAACGACGGAAAAAATGTCTTGCAATTTCTTGCATTTATAATATTTCCTTCGGATCTCTCCAAAGTCCAGACATTCGGTTAAGATGTGTCAAATGGTAAGATCTGTGTCGCATCCGACACAGAACGGCTTTTCATCTCCCTGTAAGAGGTATTTGTGGGTCAGGGCCGTGTGTCCGATGCGCAATCGAGTAAAAATGACTTCGTCTCTTCTGGAGAGGTCCGAAGGATTTCGCTGTTTTAGTTTGGGTTTAATAACAAAATATAGTTTATTGTTTTTCTGTTTTTCCCAGTGGCTCTCCCACTGACTGGAGGTGTACTTTTTTACTTTATTTCTAAAGTCAGTCTGTGGGAGAGTGTTTGTCGTTGATCCCAACAGAAGGGATCACGCTTTCTTGGCCAAGTCGTCTACCTACTCGTTTCCTCGGATGCCCCAATGGCTAGTTATCCATGCAAACATGATGGTTTTTCCTGTTTCGGATAGTGTATGAATTTTCTGTTGTAGCCTAACTATTTTTGGATGTAAGAGTGTGTAGTTTGTTAGTGAGGTGATGCAAGACAGAGAGTCAGAAAGGAAAAGAGAAGATTTGTTAGGAGAATTTTCTACGGAGTCCAGTGCCATTTCGATGGCAGTGGCCTCCGCAGAGAAAATGGAGGCTTCAGGATGGAGTCTCCTCTGGTGTGTACTGTTGGAAGATAGGGCTGCGTCGCCCACTTCATTGTCTTTCTTGGAGCCATCTATGAAGATGAGCTCCGCACCGGGGTATTTATCTATAAGTTTTTTGTATTCTGCTTTAACAGTTTTGGTGTCTGTGCTTTGAGGTCCTCAAGGATTCTGAGGCCGAAGGGTTTGATGAGATTTTCGTTGTTTTGGAATCTGTTTATGGTTTCTGGGTTTGTTTTAAAAATGCAGTCGTGCGCTGGATTTTCCGGTGTTGAGCTCTGTTTAACTGCGTATCGTAGTGAGAGTTGTGTGCGTCTGAGTGAGAGTGGTTGGCCTCGGCCTGGAGGCTCTCCACCGGAGAAGTGCGGAAAGCCCCCAGAGCGAGGCGGAGTCCTTGGTTAGGTATTGGGTCTAGCATTTTTAAGATATGTGGTTTTGCCGATCCGTAGACTTGACAGCCGTAGTCAAGCCTGGACTGGACAAGGGAGATGTACAAGGGGAGAAGGTGTTTGAGTCCCAGCCCCACTCCGGATTTTGAACACAATGAATCCCCGGTACTAAAAAATATGACCATGACGTCAATATTCAGTCAGAGACTGCCGCGCGGAATGGAATCTGTAACAGTTTTTTTAATGATCGTCGCTACTATTTTCTTTCAATCCCAAAGCCCGTTGGACTGTTTTCACCAACGGAACCAACAAGTTTGCTTTTGTGTTTGGAAAAACTTTATCGCGTTTCTCACTGATCTTTATTTTAGCGCAATCTGGTTTTTTTCGTAAGTTCATTCTGTACCCTCCAAGAAGTTGTGTTCAATTTAGTGTACATTTCAGGTTGTCTTTTCCCCTGGTTCGCCCGTGAATTTACCTTGATGTGTGTGTGGTGTTTTTTTTGTTTTTTTGTGCTTGTTGGTCCTCTTTTTGTTTGTGTGTGTGTGGGGGGGGGGGGATGCAATGCAGGATTTTTACACGTCTAATGACACAATTCAGATCATTTAGGAAGCTGGCTTTCCAACCTGTCTGTCACCGTCAGTGCTAACCCGGGCTTAGAGGGATAACATATCCCAGTAGGAACCGAACGCAAGTCTCACGAGTGTGACAGTTAAGCGCCTGATCGCAACACAACAATAAATATTGATTGTTGGCTTTTTGTTTGGGGGCATGGGATAAAACGTGAGAAAATGAACACGTATGAGAGAGAGAGAGAGAGAGAGAGAGAGAGAGAGAGAGAGAGAGAGAGAGAGAGAGAGAGAATGAGAGAGAGAGAGAGAGAGAGAGAGAGAGAGAGAGGGGGGGGTGATATGATGTGTGGAGATGATGTTATATGTAAGAGTATTCTGTGTCACAGATCTCATGAGGGCACACTGCACGTTTCGTCATATGTTTGGTCAATATAATAGAGCTTACCTTATCTTACACAAGCTAACAATGAAAGGGACACTTTGATGAACGTTTTGCTAACTTACATACTTGCCGCCGTAGAGCTGAACATTTTTGTCCTGGCGCGGCCACAGTATTACATTGGTCATTTTTACTGTCGTTCATTATCATAATAGCATTAAAAAGTTCACCTCAAAGCTTTTCGAAAGGAACGACAGGAATTTTCACACGTGTATGATTAGCTATAGCGTTGTAAACTTATGAATTCCTTTAAAGCGAATCTCGTATCCACCGATACCGGACTCCGAGTAAAATATGTTCAACGGATTACTTCTTATTCATGTCAGCAAACAGCAGGCCTCGGCAAAAACAGGATCGCAGAGACTGATGTGATATCACTGTGTATGACTGAATCCTGTTACAGACGGGAATGACGTTTTCGTGCTCTGTAACTAATGATTAATAAATGGGATCTTTCTTCTTTTAAAAAAATAGATTACCCACTACCTATTTATCAATTTAGTGTATCACTTTTCTTTACGAGTGATATCCTCACCCCCCATCTTTTTCTTCCTTTTTTCCTAGCTCCTTGTTTTCATAGAGATTGGGTAAACATGATTTGAGATGCACATGACATAGATCTGTGGTAGATCTAACATTCGGAGCCTACTTTTCATTCAATCTTTTTTGCCCCCTAAAACGAGTCTCCCCACCAAATGAGGAGATGAGATGACGATGTGGTACCAGACTAAGGTCATGCGAAGTCACTGACTGAATTTTCATAAACACCAAAGTGCACAGCTTTCTCCCCCCCCCCCCCCCCCCACACACACACACTGTACATGCAAACGATATGACACATCATGAATTGTGTCACACTCAACTTAGCCTACCGTAGGTCACGTAAGTCCAACTCGCCGTAAATGTTATAATATGTTGTATAGCTACTTTTGATTTTACCTGCCGCCTTGTCGATTTGTTTTAGTTGAGATTTTGTCAATGATTGGACCACTGTTATAGTCGAACATGTCTGTCCGAATGCTTGCTTTAAATAACTTTAAGTACTTTTTATTATAAATTATAATTGAAATAAACAAACCTGGCGGATTTTCTAAATTTACAGATTCAGAAGCGTCGGCCTACAAAAGCGATCGACGAAATAAAGAAGTTAAGCTTTTTCCAGCAAAACTGTCTCAAAACTGAAAAAAACGAAGGGCGTTATGATCTGGAGAATATGCCAAAAGATTCTTTTGGCGAAAACCGCATGTCGATCGATGCAGCTATTAAAAAACCTTTTGAATAGCAAAATTCGGCCACCATAAATAGATAATAGAAGAAGATGTCAGTCTAGATTGAGATCTTTTCGGAGTAAAGATGCCCATGGAATATTAGTTAATAATGTAGTAAGATTCCCCCTGAACGCAGATTTGGTTTAACCCCTCGAAACATAATAATTTTTTTTTAAATTAAAAAAAATAAAAAAAT
>NW_004797411.1:853908-855177 GCF_000002075.1 Aplysia californica
GTGTGTGTGTGTGTGTGTGTGTGTGTGTGTGTGTGTGTGTGTGTGTGTGTGCGTGTGTCTGACCTTTCATTATGACATCTTCCATATGTCGCAGTTTTATGGTTTGCAACTCCAGCTTTATATTGCCCTGTATGACCCGTGTAGCGAAAATGTCGCGATCTCGGCACAACTGAAGAAAAAAGCGTCATTGATTGGCGGTTATAAAGATGCACTTTTTCAAGTGTTCATTTGATACACTTAAGGTTAATAAGAAGGTGAGCTTCAACTATACCTATCAGGGAGAGGGATACATTGTCCAAGCAGAAAGACAGAGATACTCGTTACCAATGCTCCTCACATGAGAATTAAACCCTGGCCTTCTACTTGCAACCACGGAGAGCCTACCCGCTACACATAGGCACCAAAAAAGTAGTACGTAATGACAAATTTGAAAAAAAAAAGTAATGTGTTTTAGCAATATTTCTAAGGGCTTTGGTGGTAGGCTATTTTGGTGTACTGGGTTACGAATTTAATCAACTGAGTGGAAATCTGAGATTTGAGTCCGAAGTACATGTACGAGGGGTATAGCAAAAGTTTTTTTTTTAACCTGACCAACAAGGAATTAAGGTAGAAAGCTGAAATTTGGAGTGAAAGCCAACAATTATCGTCCTAGAATGCATGTAAATTTGGGGACTGTAAGTGAATGGGGGTATGTTGTTCTACGGGTTCAAAATGAATGTGGAGAAAACTGAGCACAGAACAGTAATTAAGATGGTGTCCTTGCAAGGCAAGCAACCATAGCATATCTTTTACGGAGATGCATGCCGTATAATATTGGAACTGGCAGCCCATGTTATGCTGTGATACAATTTTGGTGCAAAAAAATTCAAAAGCAGATTCATCGACATTAAAGATGACCACCGTGATGATCGCACCGTGACAGCAACAACAGAAGAGAATGTGTTGAAAATCAAGAAACTTGTGTTGTCTGATAAGCGGGTGAAAGTCGAACGTTTGAACAAAGAAACTACGCTTACATTTGGATCAGTTGAAAGAATCTTAAATGAACATTTGGACATGACCAAGGCTTTAGCGAGACAGGGTCCCACGTTTGCTGACTCCTAAAAAAAGTGCAAAATGTGGATTGTTGTCAAGAATTGCTTGGACAGTATGAAAACGATGAAACTATCTTTTTAAAAAATATCTGTAACCATGTATGTATGTATGTATAGTATAAGGTTTTACGGCGCTCGCAACTGCTAAGGTCATATGAGCGCGCGAAACACAAGT
>NW_004797411.1:857993-880493 GCF_000002075.1 Aplysia californica
CGGTTTCCCTCCGCACGGGTCGCACCTCACGGTCAACGAGGCGCCCACTCTGTGGGATGGGTGACCCCTCTTTTTACTGCACCTGAGGTCAGCGGTGGAAGAAAAGATAGAAGAAGAAAGAAAGGAGGAAGGAGAAGAGGAAGATACACCAAAGTGGGTGTCGCACGCGAATCCCAGAGGGTTGGGGTCCGTGTGCGACACTCCGCCTTTGAGGGGGTTGCACCTTCTGCAGACAAAGCAGTGGGTCTATTTATATCCCCCCGACCAACTGGGGGTGTAACCATGTATGAGACATGGGTCCACCACTATGGTCCTGAGTCAAAATCTGCATCAATGGAGGGGAAATCGCCCTCGTCTCCAACACCAAAGAAGGAAAAGTGGAACATTGATGCTATCAGTTTTTTGGGACCAAGAAGGAGTGATTATGACAGACTATCTTGAAAATGGATATACGATCTCCGAAGACGGTTATTCTATCCAGCTAAAAAAATATTACAAGAAGCTATAAAAGAAAAAAGCAGAGGAAAGATCGGGAAAGGCATTTTGTTGCTTTACGACAACGCGTCAGCACACACTTCAAGGAAAGCTGCAAAAACTGCACGAGAAAGTTTGGTTATGAGATTTTGCCACATCCACCCTATTCTCCAGATTTAGCCAGGTCTGACATTTTTTCCTTCCCCAAATTGAAAAGGGTGTAAAAGGAAGGCATTTTGAAAGTTTCAGACTTTCATCAACAGATGTATGAGGAGTATCCAGAGAATTAAGTGGCAGGATAGAATAAGAGATGAAGAGCTATGGGAAAGGACAGGACAAAAGGATATAGAAGTAGAAATAGGACTAAGAAAGTCCCGTTGGATGGGGCACGCCTTCAGAAAGCCCAGCGGAAACATCACAAGACTGTCACTGCAATGGAACCCACAGGGAGCACGAGGCAGGGGTAGGCCACGAGAGACATGGAGGAGATGTGTGGAAAGGGACAAGAGAGAGAGATGAAGCTCACTTGGAACGAGCTAGAAAGGATGGCCCTGGATAGAGATAAATGGAAGGAGCTTGTATGTGGCCTATACCCTGCCAGGGGTGAAAGGCAATTATTGATTGATTTTGAAAGTTTAGATGAGGTCAAAGCGGTAGAGAGCTCGTTTTCTGACAAAGAGATGGTCTTCTATTCTCAAAGTCTTTTTGAGGTCACACACAGATGTTAGAAATGTATAGCTGCTGGAGGTGACTACCTAGAGAAAGATTAAGATCAATATCAAATTTCAGCCTTCCATCGTTATTCCTTCATGGTCAGGTAAAAGACTTTTGGTATGCCACTCGTATTAAGTTCAAGTCCTTCTTAGATTATGTTTATGCTTTTTTTTCTAAAGTCTGGACTCCTCGTTGTTGTTTCCTTGTTCTGCGTTCAAATGACAAACACTTTGATAAAGAAATGTCAGTGATTTAATTTTAAAATAGAGGTTGCTATGAAGAATAAAGATTGCTACAGTACGGAGGATGCCTTGTCATTTCCTAATTTCTTTTGTTAGTTTGTTCTGATAAATAGCAGCACGTCGACATGATATAGACCATTTGGTGCAGGTGAAAAGTGAAACAGACATAGACAGACAGATAGAGATAACAGAGAGACAGAAACGAAGTAGACCGGCTTTTGTGGTGAAGTGCTGTAATCGCTTTTCGATTCCACGCAAAAGAGCTGAGTATGTTTTCCCTCTGGGGAGAATTTATATCGAGTATCTTAATCTTTCTGATTCAATGTTCCATCCCTGTCAGCCCAAGTTTGGCCACCACAGGCTGGGTCAAAGCCCGTCTCCTAAATTATCTTAATTGTGTTGATGGGGTGTAAAAACACCAAAATGTACAAAGAAAAATGAGGAAGGACACCCTCCAACCCCTTGCTAGTATAGATTCAACGGCGTTACATTGTAATGCTGTAAGGTGACACGGGGGCGCGACCTACGAATTTACGTCCAAATTTACCTCCGATAATACCCAAACAAAAGAGTAGACAGCCTTG
This sequence comes from Aplysia californica, assembly GCF_000002075.1. NCBI lineage: Eukaryota > Metazoa > Mollusca > Gastropoda > Aplysiida > Aplysiidae > Aplysia > Aplysia californica. The sequence goes on from NW_004797411.1 coordinate 860,008, forward strand.
AACCCCCTCCCCCGAAAAAACAACAGCAACAAAACAAAAATAACAACAACAACAACAACAACAAACAAACAATAAAAACCACCCCTAAAACAACAGCAACAACAAAACAACAAAAACAAAACAAAATAAAACAAAAACAATAACAAAACATCCTTTTAGAGTAAGAGGGATACACTTTGGTATTATAAGTGTTTCACACCCCTTTAAGCACGATACGGTTTTTCAATCAGGTGAGAACTCCTCTCCATCTCATACAAAAGACTAGTTACATTCTTGTGCTCTGGCTGGCCTCCGTTAGGAGGGCTGCATTCTGCCGCAGGCAGACAAGTACGAGGCAACCTCGTGTGGCCAAAACCAGTGTACATGCGGCCCGGTCTTGCGTTGTTCTCCATAAGTGGGCCTCGATGTGCTTCCCCCCGCGGGCACTCATACAGTGCGTGCTGCAGGTCGTCAGGACTTGTGCCAAACGCCAGACAGGAATCATTGGGAGCTGGACCTATTGCATGGAGATACGTCTGCAGAATGGGGCTCTTCGCGTTGCATCTTAGCTGCGATAACACTCTTTTCTGTCAGACGGTTAGGTCTTTTTCTTTGTCCCTCTCCGGTGGTGGCTTCACCTTTCCCCCGACAGAGTTGTGCACTCGCAATTATGTAACGCGAGATGCATGAGTTTGCTGACTCGAGATCGACTGGAGTGTTGGACAGGTCGAGGCGGCCTCCATCGTTGACCAAGGTGTCAGCACGGTTGTCCCCGTGGATGTCGCAAAGTCGAGGTATCCATTGTATGTGTAGGTGTCCCTGGATTTCACAGTAGTGGCAGATAGTGGTCCACATTTTGTCCTCCATCTCAGTTCGAACTGCCGTCACTCCGGACATTAAACGTGGAACAAGTGACTAAGAGTCTGTGAAGATGTCGATTCTTTGAAAACGTGGTTGTTTTTCAAGCCATTGCAGTGCGCGGAAGAGGGTGGTAGTTTCAGCTCGGTAGCTGCTTCCGTGTAGTCCCGCGGGCACGGATACGCATGTTTCCTCCCCAGAAGATTTGTCTTGACACCAGTATCCTCCTCCACATAACCTGTAGCCGTCGGTGGCATGGCCGTCGGTGAAGATATCGAGGTCGGACGTAGGTAATCGGCGTATGGTCTCGAAAGCTGCTTCACGTCGCATATTAGGTGGATCTGTTTTTGTCGTAAACACTGCAAATTTGAAATTGATTGTGAGGTTGTAGTATGTCTTCCAAGGGGGAGTTGTCTTCACTGGCCCTAGGGGCTCTTGGATTAGACGTTCTAGTCCCGCGTTATTAGAGCTCTGTCGGCCCATTTTCCCTCCAACTGTTGATGGACTTTAAGTGTACTTTTGATGTTCTTTCAGCTGAGGCACGGATCGGGTTGTCTTCTGGGACTCTTCTTGCTCTCTCGTATACCACAGCAGTTGCAATGTTAGACTTAACCTCAAGTGGGATGAGGCCAGTTTCGTTTGTGAGCAGCATTGCATTTGAGCTTCTCGTATCCCCGGTAATTATTCTAGCTGACAGGTTTTGAATAACGCTTAAAGTCTCGCGATTTGTCTTGGCCGTTGCTAGGTACCAGGCTGCGTGGGTATATCATTCAGAAAACAATCTTTAAACCAGGTTACTGTCCAACCTTCAAAGGTTGGAGGACTGTTCCACCCTCCCTGCCTACCAGTGCCTACTAGGGCAAGGAGAGGCATAATTCCATCAAGACAAATTGAACTGTCACCCGAACCAGTCAGGATATCACCTCTAGAGGAGGAATCATAAGTTTGATAAAGTCTGGCATGCAACATAAAAACAATACCAAACCATACCAGGCCCAAAACAATAACACCATGGAGACACACTCCTTTAATATCTACAACAGACACGAGGAGTTCCAAATTACAAATGTATACATTCCTCCTATCACTGACCATGCAGAAGATCAAAGAACACAACACTTTATCCCAGCATACTGGCCAACCTCAGAAAACTCTATGATACCTGGGCACAGCCACTCTTGGAACTTGTACCAGCCCTCATGCTGTAGGACATGATATAGAAAATTGGGTGGACTCCAATGAAATGATGGTTATAAATGACGGGTCTCACACAAGAGTTAACCCAGCCACAGGCGGCCTGTCAACGCCTGACGTCTCCACAACTCATACGAACATTATGCAAAAGATAGAATGGGAAGTTCTAGAAAATCCCTTGAGATGTGACCACCTCCTCCTTCAAATTACTATCAAACTATCAAAAGGAAATACAAAACCAAACCCTAGAAAACATCTGATCTTGCGCAAGGCAAACTGAGAAAAATTCTCGGAACTACTGGAGTTAGAGTTCATCGAAAAGCTATCAAAAATTGCTCAGGCAAAATCCACTGATGCCAAAAACAGTATACTGACTGATATCATCGCCAAGATAGCAAAATACTACAACGCCCAATTGATGCAATGGAACTAGAGCCGCATGGTGGAACTCAGAAGACAAGAAGCTGTTACCAAGCGATCTCGACTTTAAAAAAAGCTAGCAAATAACAATGAGCTTGATTTGTGAACTATGGTGGGAACAGTGTACCAAGATCAGAAGCATCATCCGTGAACCGTGGAGCAAAAAGGAAAAGCTGGCAAGATTACGTAGCGAGACTAGACTTGCGCAGCAACCTAAGCAAAAATCAAGAATCTCTGTCTCTCTGCTGGAAAGGCTAAGGCCGAAAGAATCGAAACAGATTGTCTGCTAAACTATAAGGACCTACATTCGTTTGATTTGGGGGAAGGGGAGGGGGTGTATAACGTTTAGAGTTCCATTGTGCTTGGCTGGGATAGAAACTCACCGCAGTTTCCCTCACAATGGAGCTCCTGAGTTCTTCCTCCACCTTCCTTAGTGCCATCATCAGATTGCTGGCCTCTGTCTTCTGTATGCCCAGCTGGTCCACAGCTCGCTCAAGTGTATTCTTCTGGGCGTTATTCTCAATCTCTAGCTGAGCTAATTGACTTCTAGCCTTCAGTTCCGCTTTCCTTAACGACTGAAATACATACAAGAACGCTCAGACGTAAGCATTAATATTTCTCGAATAGAAGCATTATAATATAAAGGTTTTTTCTATCCAAGCATCAAATTTTAAAAAACCCCAACAGATCTTTTATGTTTACCATCGAAATAGTTCGAAACATTTAAGGGGTGGACTGTTCCACCAGTGCCTACCTGGGCAAGGAGAGGCATAATTAGTACAGAAAAGAACATCCACAGAATAATAAAAGTGAAATATTGTGTCAATTTGTTAGTCCCTGAGCGTCTAATCAGCTGCTTGCACTGTATGCTTCCCGGGAAGCTGAGAATGTTTCTGTGTGTTCTATGGTCTGCTGTGGTAATAAATATAGTGTAAGGTGCATAGATTCAACTTCATGTCTGTGCTCCTCTACGGTTGCGAAACTTGGAAGACAACAAAGACCTTACTGAATAAAGCCAAGACTTTCATCGACAGATGTATGGGGAGTATTCTAAGAATTAAGTGGCAGGATAGAATAGGAAATGAAGAGCTGTGGGAAAGGACAGGACAAAAGGATATAGAACTAGAAATAGGACTAAGAATGTGGCGATGGATGGGACACACCTTAAGAAAGCTCAGCGGAAACATCACAAGCCAGTCACTGCAGTGGAACCCACAAGGAGCACGAGGCAGGGGTAGGCCACGGCAAACACGGAGGAGAAGCGTGGAAAGGGACGTGAGAGAGATGAAACTCACTTGGAACGAGCTTGGAAGGATGGCCCAGGACAGAGATAAATGGAAGTAGCTTGTATGTAGCCTATACCCCTTTTTTTTTAGTAGAGGGTTTTACTGCTCTCGCAACTGCATATGGTCATATGAGCACCAGGCCTATACCCTGCAGGGGGTGAAAAGGCATTGACGATGATAAAAGCTTGCTGTTGAGAGGGGGTTGAGGATTATTTTTGGTGTTTCCATTATAGGCCTGGTAGACTCCATGAAGAAATCTTCGAGCGAGAGCGAGGCTTTTTTTCGGCTCTATTGTCATTATACTTAGAAGCACCTCCACACGTCCAAATAACTTGATTGCCGAGTAGAGGTGTCTCTTTGCAGTGACTTTGGTGTCAACTGCAGAGCTTCCCCATTGGTTGTGACTGTCCTCATTGAGAACGGCACCCCCCCCCCCTTTATGAAGGGGACGGCTTGCCACTTTGAGTACCTGATGATGATGATAATGATGATTATCATTATTAAGGGTCGCTTAATGGTGGAGAGAAAAAAAGACAGACGGACAGCGCAATTTACAATCCATTAAATTTATAGATTAAAATAGCATAAAAGCAGCCACGATTACTCTAAACAATTAAACCGCTTTATTCATTTATTTCCAAAATCTTTTTTTGTTGTTGACATCTTAAACTATTACAGTATAGATTTATTTAGTTGATTTTTTCAGGGGCAATTTCAATTCTTTGACGCGATCAATTCAAAAACACATGGAGTACGAGACACAAACCAGTAAAACTTTCTCTTGGTCATCCATTGCCTTCATCATTGACTTTCCCTCCTTAGCGGTGGACTCCAGGTGTTTCTGTAGGATTCTCGTGGTTTCCTGTGAATGTAAGTTGTTATATTTTTCATTGTTCTTATGGGTCGTTTTAAAAAAAATGTCACATTTTAGATTCTCATTATTTCAAAAAATAAATTTTTATGAAAAGTTTCGAAATATTATTGATGAAATAAATCAACAATCTATAGACATAAATGTGAAATTTCTGAGCTTAATTCCGTCAAATTAGAGCGTCACGGCAACTTTTGGGCTAGAGTCCTAGTAAAAAGTTATCTCCTGTTACCAACAGAAATCATAGAGTTGTGTTACTGGAATAGGTTTTGGATGGGTTAATGCACTATAATATGTTGGTGAAACTAGGTCTATTCATCAGGAAAACAATTTTTAAAAAGCACTTCAGTTTAACAATCCACGCACAATTATTTCAGATTTAAGTGCCAAATTTAAAAATCAGTGAAAATTTTAGAGTTTCAGTTGGTGATTCTCACTCTAAGATCAAACACATTGTGATCATATGTATTTCTATTCCTTTTAGCAGTAAGGTGAAGCTGATCCCACACTTACTTTTCAAAAACCAAGTTCAAGATTTTTTTAATGAACGTAACAGGAGGGAAACGTGGGTAACAGGAGGGAAAGTGGTTAACAGGAGGGAACATAAAAGACTGTTATCAGGTTTTAACAACAAAACTCATCAAGAATGAAACACTTATATTAGTGATGTCATCTAAGGGAATAACCGAAGAATGGATGGGAATGTTGAAGGCAAGTAATATATTCTGTCGAGACGTTATTTACTGGGTGTAGTTACCAGTGTTAAAAAACCCGGAGGCACCAAACAGTAAGTGGGCGAAACGAAATGTTTTGGACGCGTAATGAGAATAGAGCCACAACTGCCAGCCTCAAAAGTCTACAAGATGTGATTCGATGGCTTGGGAACAAAAGGAAGGCTAATAAAAAGATGGATCGATGGAGTCAAAGACATCCTTCAAAGGCACACTATGCCGATCCGAAAAGCAACACACCTGGCCCATGTCCGAGAACTGAATCTGTCCTCGACACCACGCGGTATAAGAGACCATATTTTAAAAAAGAGTAAAGTAATGTTACCAGTGTGTAGTGTAGACAGCTGATTTTGCAAAGCCCCAACGTGTGTGCTTTGTATTTCCTCTTCCATTTTACTCAAACTATTTTGAGCGACGCTAGCATGTACTCTTGCTTCATTGGCTTGAAGATTGCTCCATGTCTTTCCTTAAACTGATGGTCAATTAGAATCGTATAACTTGTACTGTCGAAACATTTGCTGGAATAAAGCCCACAATGGCATCAGCCTCCCAGTTTTTGTTCTCTTCTTAGTGATTCTTATTTTCTTCTATTTACCTTTCGGGATTTCTATTTTCTTTCGTTACTATCCATTTCTGCCACGTTGCAGTGAGTCTCATGTCTTCAGAGTAGGCTAGAATTGGATCCTTTTACTTTGCTTCATCCTTCCTCTTGCATCACTAGATGTTGGGGGACCTCTATAACGCTATCCAACTAAGTTTTGCGTGGTCTGCACCTGCCCTTGTATCCGGACATATTAGAGTTGTAAGCTTGTGAAGCTGGGTGATTTGGTGACACTCTCATCAGATGACCAAACCACTTCATTCTTTGATGTTCTTGTTCCATAACCGGTTTATTCACTGTCAAATTTCGTTTATCAGTCTTTCGTCTTCCTGTTTTATATCGTAAGTCAGTGTTGGAAGGAATATGCTGTGAATAAGTCGTTGTGTTTTTATTTCCATTGCTCGGTGTTTATGGGTGAGTAGTGCTGACTATTTATAGGTTTCTGCATTTGCTTTTGGGTCCTGATTTCAATTTTCCTATGTCCAATCTTCCGTCATGTGTAAGCATGCTCCCAAGCTATTTGAATTCCTCAACTTGTTTAGGTAGTGTCCCGTTGATGGTGATGTTTAGTAGTGGGACTGGGTTTCTAAGATCACACAATCCGTGCATGCATGTTTGGGCCAAATGAGAACAGGAATAACCTTCAGATGAACACAATGCATAAACGATGCGTCAGCTGTCAACTCTGTGTTTCACAAATCTTGCACGCACAAGTCTTTTGATCTTATTATTAAATAGCTTCCGCTGCCAAAAGCTTGTTAAACAAATGTGTCAACTGCTCTGGTACTGTCTGTACAGATGTTCTACGATGTCATTTAACAAACGGTTTTAGTTTTTTTTAAATCACTTTCAAGGTAACAATATTTTTAAACCGTTCAAAATTCTCGAGTTGTCAGGCCAAAGGAAAACAATCCTAAAGTGCACTTTATCCAACTACAGAGTTGAAAGCACTTGTTTGTTCAGTTTCCTTTTGTTCTTTATATTTAGAGTTCTACAAAATTAAAATTTGCTCTGTATTTTGTACTTTATTAATAATTATCCAGAAGCCAACATTTGAATACTTTTGTTTTCTTTTATCGGTCTTCCAATTCATCCAGGAGAGCAAAAGGAAATTTTAGTATTCTTTTCACTGTTTTTTTGCTCTCAGATAAGGTTTTCATTTTTCAACTTTGATTTTCTTTTTCTCTACTCTGTTTTCATTGCAAACCTTTACTTTAGTTTAGGACAAAAATAACACACTTGAGGATGGGGCATCTGCTGTTTTGTCAGCGGCACAGTTTAATTTCCTCTTCAGATTTGTGTCTTTTTTCGTTTTTCTCCATTCCACACATGCTGCCAAATGGTCTCTTGAAATCATACAAACGACAGGTTTCCTTTCCTTTGTTCTTTGTCTTTGATGCAGTTCTGCTTTTCATACTGCATGTCGTGCAGCGTCTTCACTGGGTTCTGGTTTCACTTCTCTTTCTCTCCTTTATTACTTTTTTCAGCAGGAGTCAGCTTTGTCTCTGGCGAATAAAAGCAAATATTAATAAACATTTATGTTTGAGAAATCAACTTATAGGGCCTGCTCTTCATACAATCAATCTAGATCTAGCATAAGTGGCATAGTGCTGAAGTCAACTAAGCTAAGCTGATTTCATGTGTGACAAATTTTCTGCGAAGAAGATTCTTATTTGTTACTTCAGTCTACATCTAAGTCTCTGCGACAACGCGAAATTCACTTCTAAATCTGCAACTAAAATGACCCATTTTCAACCCGAACTTTGGTCAGTTTAGCTCTCCCCTTGGTTTTATGCACCCCGCATAATTTAGCAAAATTTGATCATTTTTTGCATAATTTCTGATTATAGTCCTTCATCATTCTTTTTTTAAATTTAACAGATTCGCATAATTTCATATTATGTTTTGGTTCATTTTTCGTAATTTCATAATTTTTCTTTCATAAAACGACGGGAACAGGTTTAGCTACCACTCCTACTTGCTATCTTGTATTCTCTCCTGTTACTCTTAATTCCGTCCTGTTATTCAAAGATAAAAATTACAATTCAGGTGTTCTGTTGAAAAACACAAACATGCCTTTACTTTTAACCTCTTTCATTTACTCTATTAAGCATAGACTATCCTACATTCTAACCCAAACTGTGGTGAGTTTAGATATTGAGCACCTTCCCTTCTCTCCTGTTACTTTTTATTCTCTCATGTTACCAAAACCCGGGTAACAGGAGGGAAAGTAACAGGATGGAATTCTGTACATCAATACCCTGACGACCACTCACTGGGTAGAGCTCATGTTATGGATTGTCTTACCATTAAATGTAACCATGGCAGACTTCCTAACCAAAGGAGAGTGTATCAGATTTCTGTATAATAAGTCGTTATAGACCCCGGTAACAGGAGGGACATTTATGCTCAAATACTCACCATGTTGGGTTGAACTTGACTCTGTATCTTTCAATCGTGCATTGCATGAGCGCCTCTGTCTCATGTTAATATAAAGGAATATGAAGGTAGTCTTCACTCGCAAAATCTCAAAGAAATACATTTATATCTAGGGACCATTCATCTGTTTGAAATGCTGGGTAACAGGAGAGAACTTTGAAATGGGTTAAGCAAAATATGGAGATAAAGCTATATAACAAATATGGGTCAAGGACGGGCACCAAGATTTTTTATGCTTCGGTACTGCTGTCCAATACTCTGTATAGCTGTGAAATATTTAATCCCTGGTGCCATGATTTTTATCCCTAAGCATGTTTTAAAAAACCTATGCGTATTGCGGAACTTGCCATTTTTTGCCTACTGAGCAAGATTTACAAAAGAGCAGTAACATTTCTATGACTTGGGCAGTTTTGAAAACCTGATTTTTAAGGTCAAGGAACGTTTTACCTTGTTCATGAACATAGTCAAAGGCAATTCTAAGCATTATTTAATATTGGTATCGAAGGAATTAGGTCTGGAATGAGAAATTCAAAAAATGCGACATTTTTTTTGAAAATGACTCATATAAAAACAGCCATTGTTCATAAGGTTATATGAGTGCACGGAACACGAGTTGGTTGCATTCACGCCAATTCACAGCACGACCTGGTTAAGATAAAAATATCGATTAAAATGTTTAAAATGTGTGGTAAGATTTCGAGCTTAAGAGAAAACACTTTAAACAATGTTTAAAATAACGTTATTGAATTTTACTGTAAAGGTCAAGGGTCTTTATGAAATTGAGAATTCTGTTGGAATCGACGACGTAGAACAGATTTTGCCTTTTTTTTCGCATTTAAGATAATTCTTTAGCGTCTCTCCGAAATCAGGACATTCTGTTAAGATGTGTGTCGCATCCGACATAGAACGGTTTTTCGTCTCCATGAAGGAGGTATTTTTGTGTCAGGGAGGTGTGTCCGATACGTAATCGAGTAAAAATGACTTCGTCTCTTCAGGAGAGGCCCGACGGTTTTGGTTTGGGCATGGTGGTTGTGAAGTTTATTGTTGATTTGTTTCTTCCAATGTGTATCAGACAGATTGAAAGATGTTTGTCGTTGATCCCAACAGAAGGGACAGTGATTCTTTCGCCAGAAGATCCACTTGCTCGTTTCCTCGGATTCCCACATGGCTAGGTAGCCACGAGAACACGATACTTTTCCCGGTTTCAGTCAAAGCGTGTAATTTCTATTGCAACATAACTATTGTTGGGTGTAAGAGTGTGTAGTTTGTAAGTGTGGTGATGCAAGACAGAGAGTCGGATAGGAAAAAAATTGTAAGGAAAATGTCAATGGCAGAGGCCTCTGCAGAGACAATTGTTGATTGGGGATGGAGTCTCGTCTAGTGTGCACTGTTTGAGGATAGTGCAACGGCACCCACAGTCCGATTTAGAGCCGGCTGTGAAGATTAGCTCCACACCGGGGTGTTTTTCTATACGTTTTTTTAAATTGCGCTTTCAATATTTTGGTGTTTGTAGATTCTATGTTGTGTATTGTCAGCTGTAAGTCTACTTTTGCCTTTGTGAGGTGCCATGGAGGGAGGTCAGGGAAAAGACATTTTTGGATGTCTTATTTGACAAAACTATGTTTTTGAGGTCGTCAAGGTCACTGAGGCCGAAGGGATAGATGAGTTTTTCGTTGTATTTGATTTTTTCTTTATTGTGTCTGCGTTTGCTCTGAAAATACAGTCGTGTTGAGCTTTTTAAAATTGGGTATTGTAGTGAGAGTTGTGAGCGTTGAGTGTGAGTGGTGGTATGTTTGCCTCTGCCTGGAGGCTCTCCACTGGAGAAATGCGGAAAGCCCCCGGGCGAGGCGGAGTCCTTGGTTTTGTACTGGGTTTAGCATTTTTAGGACGTGGGGTTTTGCCCATCCATAGACATGACAGCCGAAGTCAATCCAGGATCTGACAAGGGAAATGTAATGGTGGAGAAGGTGTTTTGAGTCCTCGCCCCACTCTGGATGCGATAAGAATTTTAAAGCGTTTAACGCCTTTTGGCACCTCTCTCAAGGTCCTTTGTGTGTGGGATGAATGTGAGTTTCTTGTCGAATATAATTCCGAGGAAACGAGCCTGGTACTGGACGGGAATCCTTTCCCCGTATAGCGTCATATCCGGCTGCATCACAAGTCTGCCTGATCTGCAGAAGTGCACTGCAACCCTCTTTGACAGGGAAACTTGAGACCGTTATTATTTTCCCACTTTTCAGGTTTGTTTAGATCCATAGATCTTAGCTGATATAACGAGCTATCTATGTTATTTTAGAGTGTCTTAACGATGGAATCTATTTCAATTTCGAATAGAAGAGGAGAAAGGATGCTTCCCTGAGGAACACCTTCCTCCTGTTGGTGGGGGTTTGAAAGGGAGGATTTGACATGAACCTGGAAGGAACGAATCCTCAGAAAATTGCCAATGAAGGCTGGGGTGCCAAGAGCGTGCAAGTCTCTGAGAATGTCATACTTCCAGGTTGTGTCGGAAGGCTTCTTCTAGGTTAAAAGAAAAGATGGCGATCGTGTGGCTTCCTTCGGCAAACGTCTCGCGTATAAAAATCTCCAGGCGGACCAGTTTTCTTGTATCCCCACCCGCAATCGAGCCCAACAAGAGGACACATAGTTCGGATGACCACAGCTGTTCCAGGGCTACCCGGAGCTATACTACACACGACAGTGTACGAACCCTCCCGTCAAGATTGACCTAGGGACTGAGGGGGTTTCAGCTTCAAACCGATTGAGAGGCATATGCCGTGCTACCCTCACGTCTAAGAGGAAAACCTGGGCCAAACAGGTATGTTGGCGAGATACAGTCCGCTCCACCTCCAGATACCCGGTTTCCCTCGGCAGGGGTCGCACGTCACGGTCAACGAAGCGCCCACTCTGTGGGAAGGATGACCTCAAGCTTTTCAGCACGTGAGGTCAGCTCTGGAAGAGATTGGAGAAGAAAGAGAGAAGGAAGGAGAAGAGAAAGACACGCCAAAGTAGATGTCGCATATTGATCCCAGACGGTTGGGGTCCGTATGCGACACTTCGTCACTGAAGGGGTTTCACCGCCTGCACACGAGGCAGTGGGTTTATTTATATTCCCCCATTCCTCGGGTGCGGAAGAAGAACAACAGCAACAATAATAACAGCAACAATAAAAACAACATAGTTGAAGCACATGAAGCACACGGAGAAAGGCTGCCTATTGGTGCGATCACAACTCACTACCGTGGCGACCAGTCACTACTTGCAAAAAAATTCAAGACTGGTTTCTTTTCTGGGCTGCCTCACTACAAAAATAGAATAGACAACATGTCGGACTCATTCTGTCCATTGTGCAGCAAGGAGCCCAAGATCTGGTAGTAGTAGTAGTACTAGTATAGGGTTTTACGGCGCTCGCAACTGCTAAGGTCATATGAGCGCGCGAAACACAAGTTGTTTACTTTCGCAAAAGTTCACTGCACGGTTGGTTAGCTTTCAGCATTTAAAATGTTAAAATGTTTAAAAATCAGTGTAGATATATATAAATTTTCGATCTAAAACAATTTTTCAAGTAACATAAAAAATTTAAATAGTATCAATTTCACTCTACAACTCGCCATAAAGGCCAATGGCCTTTATAAAATTCAAAATTCTGCTGGGAACAACGACGGAAAAAATGTCTTGCAATTTCTTGCATTTATAATATTTCCTTCGGATCTCTCCAAAGTCTTGACATTCGGTTAAGATGTGTCTAATGGTAAAATCTGTGTTGCATCCAACACAGAACGGCTTCTCGTCTCCTTGTAGGAGGTATTTGTGGGTCAGGGCCGTGTGTCCGATGCGCAATCGAGTAAAAATGACTTCGTCTCTTCTGGAGAGGTCCGAAGGATTTCGCTGTTCTAGTTTGGGTTTTATTTCAAATAGTTTATTGTTTTTCTGCTTTTCCCAGTGGCTCCCCCACAGACTGGAGGTGTACTTTTTGACTTTATTTCTAAAGTCAGTCTGTGGGAGAGTGTTTGTCGTTGATCCCAGCAGAAGGGATGAAGCTTTCTTCGCCAGGTCGTCTACCTGCTCGTTTCCTCGGATGCCCACATGGCTAGGTATCCATGCAAACATGATGTTTTTTCCTGTTTCGGATAGTGTGTGGATTTTCTGTTGTAGCCTAACTATTTTTGGATGTAGGAGTGTGTAGTTTGTGAGTGAGGTGATTTAAGCCAGAGAGTCAGAAAGGATAAGGAAAGATTTGTTAGGAGAATTTTCTACAGAGTCCAGTGAGATGTCAATGGCAGTGGCCTTTGCAGAGAAAATGGAGGCTTCAGAATGGAGTCTCCTCTGGTGTGTACTGTTGGAAGATAGGGCTGCGGCGCCCATTTCATTGTCTTTTTTGGAGCCATCTGTGAAGATGAGCTCCGCACCGGGGTATTTATCTATTAGTTTTCTGTATTCTGCTTGAAAAGTTTTGGTGTTTGTACTTTGTTTGTTGTGTGTGGTCAGCTGTAAGTCTACTTTTGCCTTGGTGAGGTGCCACGAGGGAGGTCGGGGAAAAGAATTTGTTGGATGTCTTGTTTGGAAAAGTGTAAGTTTTTGAGGTCCTAAAGGATTCTGAGGCCGAAGGGTTTGATGAGTTTTTCGTTGTTTTGGAATCTGTTTCTGGTTTCTGGGTTTGTTTTAAAAATGCACTCGTGCGCTGGATTTTCCGGTGTTGAGCTCTGTTTAACTGCGTATTGTAGTGAGAGTTGTGTGCGTCTGAGTGAGAGTGGTGGTATGTTGGCCTCGGCCTGGAGGCTCTCCACCGGAGAAGTGCGGAAAGCCCCCAGAGCGAGGCGGAGTCCTTGGTTCTGTATTGGGTCTAGCATTTTTAAGATGTGTGGTTTTGCCGATCCGTAGACTTGACAGCCGTAGTCAAGCCTGGACCGGACAAGGGAGATGTACAAGTGGAGAAGGAGTTTTGAGTCCCCGCCCCACTCCGGATTCGATAGAATTTTCAAAGCGTTTAACGGAGCACTGGCTGCAGAGATGACCCGCAACGGAGGTCCGGTGGTGGCATCTCTTTAGAGAGGATTTAAGGAGGTTGAACTGCCTCACCAGCTGCAAAGAGTACGCTCTTTGGCGCTCCAAACAATTCAGATGGATAGGTCCCCCTCCCCCCCCCCCTAACAATAACAGCAACAACAACAACAAGAAAAAGAAGAACAAGAACAAGAACAAGAGAGAATGAAACAAGAAAGGCAACAAAAACAAAAACAATAGCATCAACGGCACCATCAATAACGACAACTGCATCATCAACTATAAACGTCCATATAGGAATGAAGTAATATTGTCCTATCTTAAACATAGTCATTCAATCACCAGTTGGGAGAAGGCATCGGCTGTAAGGACCTGGTTCTTCCCCCTGAGCAAGAACACAGTGTCTCTGTATTTGGTCACCTCCTGGTCCAGCTTCTTTGTGTTATGGATGAGCGATGCCATGTTCTTTTCACCTTGTGCGATGGTCCGTACGTGGTCATCACACTGTACAGCAAAGGAGGAAATAGTAGTGATGAGAACTTGTTGGGAGAAAATACACACAAACGTCTGTGAAGATAGGATTGTGTTTCTGTTTTTCCCACTCTCACGTATCTCTCTCTTTCTTCTCTCTCTCCTCTCTCTCTCTCTCTCTCTCTCTCTCTCTCTCTCTCTCTCTCTCTCTCTCACTCGAAGAGAGCAAAACCATTTCTTGGTACAACATACAAAACGCTTTGTACTCTAGAAACAACCATCATCATTATAAAGTGTCAGATCGAAACGGACATAGGCGATAATGGTTCTCCATTCATTTCTCCGCGCAGATGCTTTTTAAATAATCGGTATTATGTTGGTGTGTAAACGTTGCTTTGGGCCTATCACTGCTTCATTTGCCATTTAATTTGTCTCTGGAAAACAAGATGTTCAAAGCCGTTGTGTAAATTCACGCGTTCCGGACACTGCGGGGCTTCCTAAATATTTCTAATAGTGAGTGACTCAAGTGGGATTCCTTCAGTACAACAAACTAAACTTTTTGAACTGTACAATCAAATAAATCAACAAAACCGTTTTATGTAACATACGAAACATTTCTTACATAAAACAAAAACAACAAAAAGCAACAACAACAAAAACATCGTGTATTTATATATATATATATATATATATATATATATATATATATATATATATATATATATATATATATATATATATATATATATATAGATAGATATTTGAATATATAATATATAGATATATAAAATTAAACCCTAACAAGTTAACTTTCAAGTTCACCAAGGCCTGAAATGTCTTTAGTCTGGAGTCCGCATCTAGCTGCTCAGCCCTCAGTGAGTTGTTGCGGGACGTACAATTTTTTAGCTGGACCAGTGTAACATCCAGCGATTTGGCCAGGCTGTCGGCTTTACTGGACGCCAGGGTCAGGCTGGTCATCTCTTTACGGAGTCTGACGTCAGCGTTGATAATTTTCTAGAATAATTGAAACAGTGGTTTAATATGTGCTTATGTGTATGGTTATATAATGATAATAATAATAATAAAAACAATAATAATAAAAACAACAATAATAATAATAATAATAATAATAATAATAAAATAAAATAAAATAATAATAATTATTATTATAATAATAATAATAATAATAATAATAATAATAATAATAATAATAATCTTATTATAATGGAGCTAAGCCCGTTTGTGAGGTCAGTAGGCCTATATACTTTTTTTTAACACAGGTGCCATAAAATTTATAAACAAATGATTTAGTTAAGGATTTTCACAAAGGATTAGGTGGCCATATTTTCAAAGCTCGGAAACGACCTTTCGATTTTTTTAGGTTTGATGGTTTTTCCTGTAAATGGAAGATCTCAGCTGTATTCACTCTGCCAGTAGCTAGAGACTACTTCTGTTTCGGTTTGTGCTTCGTCGTTTGAGCCACTGAAGTGCTTCTACTATTTTCAGATCTAGAATCTCGATATCCAACAGCTTCCGAATTTCCGCATAAATCAGGAAATCCAATTCCTGAAAAAGGCCGAATTTTGCCCGACTGACCGATCGTTGAACTGTTGCACATTTTTTTAAACGGTCTTGACAAGAGATTTTTTAGAAAATTGTGTCGTAAATTTTAAGCCCCCGTGCACTTGTTTTCACGGAGTCGGAAAAGTTCAAGACATTTTTTTGGAAGCCAGTTAGCACAACTGCTCGATACAGCCGATCTACGTTTTCTTCTAGCCTTGACCAGGGTGACGGCGCAAAAAAACCAAAACAAACTCAGACAGAAAACTCCATCTTTTCGTTTTACGGTGATAAACGTCTTGTGCGGGACGCCATATATTCGGATTCATTCTTTTTTGCCAACTCTTCTGCTTTCGCCCTCGACAGTGCTCCGTAAAGTCGAAGAAACCAAGTTGTTTTTCGAAACAATATCCATCGCCGAAGGAAGGCCTTTTCAATATTGGCAATATTCAGCGATCGTAACCCAACAGTACACCCATCCCCACAAAGCCATTGTCTCCACTCACTGACCAACCTAAAACACTCCCACACGACATGCCCTAGTTGGGGCGAGCCTTGAAGAAGTCTTCCACAAGTATCTGAATAGGGTTGTACCGTGAATGCAGAAAAGTTCTAACTTATTCTCAGTACGTATTTTAGTATTCGGTTGTGAATACAAAAAGCATAACAGGGGTTTGAACAGAGTTCTTGAATATCATGCAGGAAAAATCTTAAACTGTGTGGATATAAACATTGTGCGAAAACGACCGAACAAGTTCTGTATCGTCGTTGTAAACTTGAAAGGATCAAGGGTGGAAAAAAAGGACTAGAAAAAATGCCAGCTTTGGACTTAGATCAATCTTCCTGCTCCTGAGAGACAATAGGGTCGACAGTGATGAGCAACAGAATACTGAGAGTGAGACACCAGCGTGGATGGAAAGTAAGTGGAAGGATAATATCACATTGAATTCTCCCCCCCCCCCCCTTCTCTCTCTCTCTCTCTCTCTCTCTCTCTCTCTCTCTCTCTCACACACACACACACACACACACACACACACTCTTTTTCTTTCTCTCCTCTCTCTCTCTCTCTCTCTCTCTCTCTCTCTCTCTTTCTCCCTCTCGCTCTTTCTTTCTTTCTTACTCTCTGTCTGTCTGTCTGTCTGTCTGTCTGTCTGTCTGTCTGTCTGTCTGTCTGTCTGTCTGTCTGTCTGTCTGTCTCTTTCTCTCCTCTCTCCTCTCTCTCTCTCTCTCTCTCTCTCTCTCTCTGTGTGTGTGTGTGTGTGTGTGTGTGTGTGTGTGTGTGTGCGCGCGTGAGAGCACGCATACGCGTGTGTGTGTTATGTCTTTAGCCCATAGTCACAGGAGTCGAGACTTGGGTACACCATTATGACCCAGAGAACAAAAGACAATCAAAAGAATACAAGCACACTGGTTCACTTAGCCTCAAGAAGTTCAAAGTTGTTTCATCTTCAAAGAAAGGGCTTATGACAGTGTTTTGGTCTGATTCATATGGAAATTTTGCAACAGGGTTCCACTATCAACTCTGAACGATACCCTGAGAAAACTTACAGCGCGGCTGTCACGAGTTCGGCACGGAAAAAAATGCAATTTTGCACCACGACAACGACCGTCCACACACGAGTCGACAAACTCAAGATGCCATGAAAAGTCTCAAATTTCAAGAGACCTTACCGCACCCATCATACAGTCCAGACCTTGCTCCATCTGACTTTTATCTTTTTCCTGAGTTGAAGTAAAACGTTATGCAGATGTCGATTAAGTTTAAGAAGATGTGCGTTGGTGGTTCAGAGGAAAACCACATGCATTTTTCGCCTACGGCATGCGACAACTTATTCGACGTTGGCGGATCTGCATCGACAAAGAAGGCGACTATTTTGAAAAGTAAAGGTACTGTCATGCAGCACACATTCTAAGCTTTCATTTCGTGTATACCGTTTGTATGTAGCATCAGAAATAAAGAAACTATGAACTTGGAGGCAAAACTTTTTGAACAACCAGTGTATTATTTGAAACGGTTTAACCTGGATTCGTCCACTTGGTCACTTGTGGCATACACATAAACAGGTTAGAGCATTACAGTAGATCTAGTATTTATCACACAGAAAGAGGTAGAACAAAACAAATTGGTAAAGGAACCGCTAAAAATTAGCCTATAACACAATGGGATTCCCTGGACGGTATTTCGGTGCAATGCGATCAAGGCATTCTTCGTGAAGTAACAGAACAGTTAACTCAACATTCCTTGTCAATGAAAGTAAAAACATCCCCGAAAGATCGGGTTTTTCATTAGAGTAAGTTTTAAAAACTAACTAATAAGATATAATTTGTGTTTCCAATTTATATACACTAATATTTTTGAAAAATTTTGTTCTTAAAATAAAACTGATTCATTATCATTTTGAAAGTAAGCTACGCACCGCTATCTCTACTGTCTCCAACAGTAACAGACTTATTGCCCCTATTCATAGGTGTTGACTTGTGATTGGTTCTAATTAGTGACCGCCTTATTGCTTACGGTGAAGTTGTCCTATTTTGCATGCTGATGGTAAAGAATGCCCTACTTGTATTTTAACTTATAATGGGTCAAATATATTAGCTCTAAAGGTATTGATTTGTATCCTTTACTCTTCTAAACTCGTATTCCTTTTCTTTTCAGATAAAGGCAATATAAAGAATGAGAAAATGATGTCAGTATAACACTATTTTTTACTCCAAAACTTCTTTTTTTATACAAGAACAATTAATCGGTCTTGTGTGAGTGTTTGCTTAAACACATGTATTGAAAAAGGCACACAAACCCTCTCATCTCATAAACCAGTCTCCGTGAACCAGAGTGAAAACAAAATCTTAAGGTGGTGAGGACTTGATAAATGTGTGATCTCTATGAATCCACTCAGAGGACAGATGTCCCGTAGAACTATTCCATGCACCTTCTGATTTTTCACAATGCAATACTTTGAAAAAAACAAAACAACCCTGAACTTTAAATCGCAAGAGACAACGACAAGACATTTCTAGAGGTGATCCAAAATGTTGCGCCCTGATTGTGTAACAGATACAGGAAAGAGGCTCAGTAGCGTGGCTACCTGACACAACAGCTTGAAAAAAGTGAAGAAATGGCCACATCACTCTTGAAACGTAACTGTATAACACTGCTCAAGAATCTTTTTTAAAATCTGTATAGTCCAACAACTTATGGTTTAGCTTTAATTCTGATTTACCACGCACATAGAGAAAGGACGAACACAGTCATCAACATACTCATGCACGGGGTCAAAAGGAGCTGAAATTTGACAGATATTCTTCTCAAACGTGATGCCGATACATGCATCTTTCACTTTTCCACAAGAAATTGCCAATGGAAAAACTTGCTATTGTCATCGTTGATAAGGATCAGTTCTACTCAAAGCCGATCCATCATGAGGTGATGTGACTTGAGCTGATTAAGGGGGGGGGGGGGGGGGCTACACCCCCAAAATCAAAATTCAGCTCAAAATCAAGGAATTTGAGATGTAGGCATGTTTAGCTTCCTCAGCCTCTCCTACAACTATTCCATGGCATAAGAACCCCCCAAAACCGTATTTTTTCCCATACTGGGCATGTTTGTAACCGCCATTTCCTCATAAAGTCAGTATTTTCTTTTTCTTTATCGGCCGTTTTCTCAAAATGCGACTTTTCTATATACTTTTTTGAATAACTCCACCATTTTTCATTCAATCTTCATGAAACTTTCACAGAATGAAGAAAAGAGGTAATACTAAAAATGTGTCTGTTGAATTATTGATATGTGGAACAGATTTTTGTTGGTGGTGTCTGGAGTGCGGATTTTCACGGATTTTTCGCAAACTCAGAAAAAAATTCATTAAAAATGTTCTAAATCGATTAGGAAATAGACAATAGACGAATTTTTGGATCTAATGTTTGTGAACACGCATGCAAAAAAACAATCAATTTCCAAGAGCAATAAGTGCGATATTCATTACGTAAAACATGTCAATAAAATCCAATATGGCGGCGTATAGATGAAAACGAAACTTTTTTCTCAAATTTGATTGCGGATTTTAAGATTCCTTACTATGCTTGTAATATGTGTGAAATTTGGTAAAATTCGGCCCAGTAATAAGCGAGATAGCCTCCAGATGTAGCTCCCCCCCCCCCCCCCTTAAACAAAATTTACCTACAGTTTTAAGAAGCCAGTGAAATAAATTATGACAATCAAGGTCCCCTACTAGTAATATTGAAAAACGAAATCACTGCAAAGCTGAAGATTAAACGATCTAAATGTCCAATTGGAAGTAACAGTGAACCAGAAGTCCATCCGGAAGTTCTTCAACGCAACTGACTCCGGAGTGCAGTACAGGTCTTATCGCGTGCAGACAATGATGACAACAGATCTCCCTCAGACGAACAACAAGCTCCATCACATGGTGGGGATAAAAACAGGCTCTGAACCTCCTCTAAAGAAAAGTTAATTATATAAGCATGCAACATACCTTGAGCCATCAACTAAGTCTGTCGTTCTGCATGATGTCGTAAACAATTTACGCGGTTAGTGCAAGAAAATCCACACTTTTTGCCTTTATGGTTAGCGACAAGCTTAACATACAAAATCCTTGTCAAATCAAAGAGGAAAACCATACTTTATTTAAGGATATCGTTCCATATATTTGTATATTTTTTAATTATTTTTTTGGGGGGGAGGGGGAGGGGGGGGATTCATTTTTTGAAAGGCTTACGAATACGTTTCTTTCAAACTCTCTTAAGGAACTGGGTTGGCTGACTTTCGTGGTGGCAGCCTGAATTGTATACCAAGCTTTCCTAGGGAAACATAACGGAAGATAGTGTTGGGTGTATTCTTTTGTTGAGAGAAGCTGTTGTCCATGACAGATTCATCAGCTTAGGAAGCAGAAATCTTTCAATGTAAAGGACAACCTAAATGTTTTCAATGCAACCCAAGAACTCGTATTGGTGGCTACAATGCAGCTTGGGAGAATGTTGAAAAAAAGGAACTAGCCAAGCAAGTGTATGAGCAGCCTGACACAGACATGGACAAGTTTTAGGTGTCAGCTGGAGAT
>NW_004797411.1:884958-896112 GCF_000002075.1 Aplysia californica
CCCCCCCATGTCGTCTTCCTTGTTTCCACTCTGCCGTTAAGGTCCCCCATGACCGTCACATAATCTTTGTCATTCACCGTGTTTAAAAGGTCACTCAGTTGATAATAGATCTGATGTCGCTGTTCTTCAGGATATGAGCCATTGCATGGTGCATATATCTGTATTTGATGCCACTCAATAATTATCATATTCTATGGTGATTCTTGTATCAATCTCCCTCTTTATACCGTACTTGTTGAATTTTATATTTATATTCTTCAAATCTGTGTTTTGCTTTTTTGGTTTAGTTTTAGCATGGGTTTAACGGCACTTGAAACACAGATAGGTCATAAAAGCGCCAAAGATTAGAGATGTTACAAGAGAGAGACATACACAGAAAAGAACGCGGACAGAATGATAAGGACGGTTGATTGTTAAAAAGAAAAAAAAAGGAACAAACCACACCCAAAGCACCGCCAACCTCCTGCTTGAGTTATGTATGTAAGATTGAAACTGCTTTTAATTTTAATCATTTTCCCCCAAACGCAAGTAAAAGAACTCTTTAAAACAAAATAAGTGAGGGTTTTCTTTTGAAAATCAGACCACTATTATGGAAAGTTTGCCCGTTTCTTTGTTTGGATAAAAGGCATCGGACTCCAGACGTCACGCTTTTGACGTAATTAAACGATATATAGAATTTTACTGTTAATGTACTTGATTTTTATTTTTAGATATTGATTCTACATAAAACAAGATACAATATTATATCACAATGGTTACGATAAAAACATTATTAAGAATTTATATGACTTTTTGGATTTTTGGAAGTTTGGTGGCACAAAATGCAGGGCAAAAGTTTGGCCAAATCAGGGCGAAAACTGATTTACAAAAATTTTCGCTGATTCTGAACTAACAAAGATAGCATATTAAACATTTTTAAAGCTCTGAAAACAGAAAACCAAGCTCATTCCTAAATTCAAAATTGACTGCCCTTGGAGAAGTTCGGAAATTTCACTAAAGTGCCTAAAAATCCCCAGTAAAACTGCCGAGTCTGGGGGGACAGTAGGCATTTTAGTATCTTGACTTTTCAAAAACCCGTTGCTTAATATCATTTTTGGTTTTCTATTTCAAGGCTTTACCTGCTTTTCCTGAATATGAGCCTGTGGTTCCTTTCTATGGCTAGGATTTTTCTTTGCTGGTTTGGTGATTTTCTTTTTTAACATAAATTTCATAGTCCAGTTTCCATAATATAACACTCAGCGGAAGATAGTATGATCTCTAATTTTAAAAAAAAAAGTTTTCAATGATAACTGAAGGAGAAGACGAGAATTATATCTTGAAAGAAACAAAGCCTTCATGCATCTGTGGCACATATACATACAACTCAGAATATTTTATGTTACTGCTCACTAGCTTTCAATTTCAATATGGACAATCCATTTTAAGATAAAATAAAGCAGCAGCACAAACGAAAATCATTCAACATTCACCCCCACCCACCTTTCAAAATATCTTTCTCTCACTAAGTTAGAAGGATTTTCATGGTAATCGACTCTCTCAAAAACTGATTTAAGAAATATACCTCTTTATTTTAAAGGCTACATAGGAGAAGAGTCATAACACAGTTACTTTTCGTTACGAAGAATAGGGTGCATGTCACGTCCTCTTGTAAAGGGAACTTGCTACCTTCCTGTAAAGGTGGGGTTTGTCGATACCAAACAGGATTGACCACAGATACATTAATATGAACACAAGACACAGAACACCACCACGCCATGTTGATCAGGCGCCACGCACCAAGTGTAATGACTCTTTTATTGAAGAGCTCTCATTCAGTATGAACAGTAGTTTACCTTGGCTTCTATTATTATTATATACTATTAATCAGTCAAAACATTAGGGTAAAACTATATTATTGTTACATCTTCCCCCGTTTAGAGACTGTTGATTGTTCGCAATACTAGATCAGCATAATGTTCATTATGATACTCATAAATATTCGTTACATTTATTTATGATACTGAGTCAAATAATAAGCTTTACTGTCTTTTGCAAGGGGTATATTTTGACTTCAGTTGTTCGATCAATTGATATTACAATCTTGTGATAAACACGATTGTGATACAAATTTCTTTAAATGTTCACGGTGATATATAGGCTTAAGCTAGGGTAAGCAACGCTTCAAAATGCTAAACTTAAACATTATTGATAGTTCACAAGAGGATTTCTAAACTTAATTTTAATTGACAATCCAAAAAGGGAACCGCCAGCCTGTGAAAGTACAGGACTTGAAAATCAATGTTTCCAGAGGGATCCAAGGACAGTTTGCTTATCTCAGAATGAACTGAATAATGTCCTCATCACGGTATGACCCTATTTGTAACCAGGCTACACGGTTACTAAAATATTTTTAATTCACAGATGCATACTTGTCATAATTGTCTACTGTTATATATATATATATATATATATATATATATATATATATATATATATATATATATATATATATATAAAGAGATAGATATTATATACAAACGTGTGTATATATATATATATAGATGCATGTGTATGCCAGACTGTGAGACGGAAGAAATAGCGTGTGAGAATGAGAGAGAGAAAGAGAGAGAGGGAGGGAGAGAGAGAGAGAGAGAGAGAGAGAGAGAGAGAGAGAGAGAGAGAGAGAGAGAGAGAGGGAGGGAGAGAGAGAGAGAGAGAGAGAGAGAGAGAGGGAGGGAGAGAGAGAGAGAGAGAGAGAGAGAGAGAGAGAGAGAGAGAGAGAGAGAGAGAGAGAGAGAGAGAGAGAGAAAGAGAGAAAACGGAAAAGTTTTTCTATCTGTAGAGAACGAGTGTATTTATGAATGTTTCTAGTTACCCACATTTCAATTTTATTGTGACCTTTCGTGAATCTTTTAGTGAACGCATTTCTCATAAAAAGTTTTACACACATATACATAGATATTATGCATATTTTTTTACGTACACGAATGTCGATTAATTTTTAAGATGAGATGTCTTTTTTGATGTAATACGCATTGAGCATTTTTTTAAGAAAATGGAAATGTGCGGTATAAAGGATATTTATTATTATTATTATTATTATTATTATTATTACTATTCTTACTATTATTATTATTATTATTTTCATTATTAGTATTAGTATTATTATTATATTATAATTATGACTAGATACGGACCAGTTCAACGAACGGTGATATAATAGTGATAGGAAATCCCAAGACAAAATGTTTGTACCAGATTCATTGTCGTAGGACCTCAGTGTAGACAACAGTGCTGGTTTTTATATGTGTCCTCTGGAACTCCGTCCTGGGCAGCAGGTCTTTTTGCATGTATTGTAATAGAGTCTCTGGACTCAACACGACACATTGCGACATACAATTGTCCATGTGAAAAAAAAATCGCCCTGTTAAGAAACCCGTATCCTGTTTAAAGTCTGCCCCTGAGCTTTATTAGCAGTCATTGCAAAAGCAGGTCTAACTGTCCAGCAATGGGAAGAAGATTTCCCAACAGGTGGTACAGGTTGCCCTGGATTGTGAAGGTTGGATTGAAGCTCTGTTCAGCTTGTTCACTGCACCCAATTGAAGCAATGGCGACAGCATTATTGTATGACCTACAGTGTGGCTAAAAAGAGCTGCCGCTCTGTGTTACACCGTAATACTTTTAGTTCGTGAAGGCGTGCAGGAGGTATAGGTATACTAACTTTGCCAGTTTGACAGCAGAATGTGTTTCTCTCTTCTCTCCATCTTATGGCATTGCAACGGTCACAGACGACACTGAATTCACCGTAGTCAAGAGTCCGTAATCTCCGTCTCAACTTCAGTTTCACTAAAGGACTGTGTGTTGCACGCCAAGGCCAGCGTTGACCCATTTTTTCTTGCCCAGCACGCTCAAGGTCGTCCTCCAGATTCTGACAATTAGAAGATAACTTCTAATTGATAGCCGCCTTTCACCATTTCCTCTCGCTTTCACCTCTGTATCGTGAGGTTAAACAAGCTCTACGTTTACTACATTATTAACTAATTGGCATGGGCATCTTTCTCCAAACAGATCTCGATCTAGATTGACATCTTGTTGCTAAACACTCCAAATCAGTCTTGAATTATGTACTCTAAATGTATCTAGGATATAAATATATATAGAGAGAGATCAAGATATAAAACCTTGCCCTATAAAAAGCTACGTAGAAAATATGCTCCAAATTTGGAAAACGTCAATACAACGAGGTGAACATTTTGTGGGTTCAAACGAACTCAACGTGTTGGGGATATCACTACACCCAGAAAGATATCTATATCTAGAAAAAGTCAAAGCAATGAAGTTTGACCTGAAGTACCCATCGACACAGCGAAACACACATCCAAACCAAGTTTGATATCGAGATTCTAGATCTGGAAACAGTAGAAGCAGCTTTGTAAACACAAAGTAGAACTCTGTGGCACACATACGACAACGCACAAACTGCAGTTCTGTTCTTATTAACAACTCCAAATCAGTCTTGAATTCTGTGATCCAAATATAAATCTAAGAGAGAGAGAGAGAAAGAGAGAGAGAGAGAGAGAGAGAGAGAGAGAGAGAGAGAGAGAGAGAGAGAGAGAGAGAGAGAGAGAGAGAGTCTTGTTCTATAAAAAAAAAACTACGGACCAAATACGCGCCAAATTTTGAAAAAGTCAAAACAACTAAATAAATATTGTGTGGGTTTCAGTGAACTCTACGTGTTGGGGACGTGACTACACCAAATGTATCTAGAAAAAGTCAAAACAATACTAGTCCTTCTGGAACCGGGCTGGAATGGTAACTTTCCTGCCACTTCTGGTATACTACAGGCGCTATTATATGAAAAGGGCGCTCAGGAAACGATGATGGTAAGAGTGGCTCTTTTTGTCGGGTAGGCTGTTTTTCCAGACAGAAACGACATTTGACAACTTTATATCTAATGTCTTGACTAATGTAAGGACACCACACAGATTGGTTAGCCCTCTCCCTACATTTATTGATGCCCATGTGACCCTCATGAATCTTGTCTAAGACTTATTTCTGCATAGAC
Source organism: Aplysia californica (assembly GCF_000002075.1). Lineage (NCBI taxonomy): Eukaryota > Metazoa > Mollusca > Gastropoda > Aplysiida > Aplysiidae > Aplysia > Aplysia californica. The sequence goes on from NW_004797411.1 coordinate 890,003, forward strand.
AGAGGAATCACCAGCCTGTCTCCCTTGGTAAGTATTACATCGTGAACACTTGGTTTACTACGAAATGGAAAAAAAAAACCTTGCTGCTACCTTACTTTTGTAAGCTGGCCACCCGATCATGGTGTATTCACAGGCCATAATGACATGCTAGTGTAGCTGCCTGGCTGTTTTCCTGGCGTAAAGGATTTGTGGACAACATGTCTGCAACGTACATTTTCTTTCCCCGAGTGTATTGGGCTTGTATGTTAAAGGGTGCCAATAGAATCAATATACGCTGACAACGGAGTGAAGAGTCCTGTATATCTTTTGTGTTTATCAGGGGTACAAATTGCTTGTGATCTGTCTCAAGGCGGTCCAACAAGGTAACAATCAAAACGCTCGCAAGCCCAGACAGTTGCTAGGCTTTTCCTTCTGTTTGCGCATGTGGACAGCGTGTGTCGCTGGTCGCACTGAGTCGTCGTCTTGTTGCTGTAGGAGTACACCATAGCTACTGGCGTCTGAGCTCACTATATAAGATTTTGATGGGTCAAAGAATCAGGCTATAAAGGAAGAGGAAGGCCACGCAAAAGGTCGATCAAAGGTGTCAAGGGAACCCTGAGAAAACATAAAATCAAAACTGAGCGAGCTCTGAGCTGGCCTACCATAGAACGCTTCATCTCCCATCGACGCTTAACGGCAACAGTGGATGAAAAAGTAAATAAGTAAAAGTAAGTAAAGAAGACCAAGGTAGGTGCAGATGTGATCAATTCTTTGATCTTGGCGACATCTCCCATTTGTGACGGTTCCCAGATCCACGCAGTCTGCTTCTCAAGAAGATGAGTTAGAGGCTGCACAGTCGTTGACAGGTGGGGAAGGTGACGCCCCAAAAAGCTGACCATGATGCCCATGAAGCGTAAGAGCTTTTGAACATCAGCTGGTTAAGAAAGTCTACAATAGCCTCTACCTTGGAAGGTAGAATGCTCACTCCTTTGCCACTGATTTTGTACCCTGAGAATTCGATTTCTTTCTTGAAGAATTCACCTTTTGAGTGTTTAAACTTCAGACCAGCGTCTCTAAGCCTGGCCATGACCTCTCTCAGGTGGATATTGCGTTCGGTCTCGTCTCTGCTGAAAACTAAGATGTCATCAGAAAGTTGGAGTACTGGTTCAAGAATCCTTCAACTGTTCGCTGAAAACTCTTTGGCGCAGACGTGATCTCTTGTGGCAGACGTTGGCAAACGTAGTGACCTTTGCTGACTCGTCGTCTAGACGAATCTGAAAGAATCCAGATGCTGCATCCAGCTAGCTAAAAACAGTCGCTCCTAGACGTTTATGGAGAATATCTTCCAACGGAGGCAAGGCACACCTCTCTCTTTTCACGGTTTTGTTTAATTGTTTAAATATGTACATATTCGAACATCTCAGATTTCTTCAAAACAGGTACTATTGGCGGACACCAATGAGGTTGGTTGCTGTATTTTTCATATCACCCCTGCATCTTGTAGACGCTGGCAATTCTGCCTTGACTTTCTATAGAAATGGAATTGGAACAAGGCGGGCTTTTTGAACTGAGTATGGCTGACTGTACTCTGTCAAAGTAATGTGCACAGGCTTGTACCTGACTTATTAAACCTCCTATTAAGTTCAGCAAACAATAGATTATTAATTCTATACTTGACTCCAGGGATAACTGAGTCTAAACGTAGGATAAGACTAAGACATACCGCTACACCCTTATTGAGAAGATTTTCAGTGTCCGCCTGCAATTGTAGGTTAACTCCTTAGACTGAGCTGTGGCTTGAAACTCCCCTTCTATCTTGATAACTCCCCCTGGGCTAATTAAAAGAGCTCGAGATGTGGAGAGCTGAAGTTTAGGTGACAGTTGATCAAACTTTAATCTGGAAATGACTGAAACGTCTGCACCCGTGTCTATTTTGAAGACCGTCTTTCGACTACAAAATTATGACAAAGGAGAAGCTCTAAGGTGGCTGTGGATATGAACACTTGCGATTAATCGAACCGAGACTGAAGACTTCTTCGTCATTAATTACTACGTGGGCTATGACCTACAGACAGACGCAAATAAATGTTAGTTTCTTTCAGTTATAACGGAGTTTACCTTTGGCAGGACACGTTTTATCCTTGTTATGTTTACAACCACAATTTCCACACTTGTTAGTTTCGGACATGTAAGAGTTCTCTCCACTGCTAGATTCTTTATTATAACTCTGGGCTTTGCCGAGCTAGTGAAACTGAGAAAGTTGGGAAGAATGATGTCCTCTTGAAAATTTTGCTCTCGATCTATCTGAGTGCACAGCACCCATTGTTGTACGCCGCTGAGTACTGGGTTGTGTTTTGACTAATTGATTATGTGGAGCTGTACCTACGGCTGTAGCCTAAATTAGATTTTGTTCCAGTTGCAATTTCTGAGACACTTCTTTGTCTAGCAACCCTATCACCTGGTGAACTCTTAGAGACCTTTCTTCCCAATCCCCTAAATCACATGTTCTCGTGGGGATTGTCGATATCAAACAGGATAGACCACAGACACATGACACAAAACACCACCGCGCATGTTGATCAGCCGCCACGCACCAAGTGCAATGACTCTTTTATGGAAGAGCTCTCATCAAGCATGAACAATAGTTTCCCTTGGCTTCTATTAATCAGCCAAAACATTAGGCTATAACCATAATACTGTTACACTTCCCCAGTGGCGGCTCGTGGTTTATGGAACTGACAGCGGTCATTCACGTCGACTATTTTCCCTCCCCCACCCCCTTCCTTCACAACACACACACACACACACACACACACACACACACACACACACACACTCTCGCACACACACACATACAGACACACACATACACACACACACGCACGCACACACACACACACACATGCTCTTTCTCTCTCTTTCTCTCTCTCTCTCTCCTTCTCTCTCTCTCTTTCTCTCTCTCCTTATTTTATACCGCTACTTTCGCCATCACCACCCCCTCCCCCACTCACACACACACACACACACACACACACACACACACACACACACACACACACACACACACACACACACACACACACACACGCACACACACACCACAGTAAACATAATATAATGTGAAAGAGCTAAAATATGCGGTAGCCTCAAGAAACAATATTATGAATAATGTAAGATGGAAGTTACTGAGATTAATAGAAACTCACTTGATCGGCACAGAAAAATAAACACACTACTTGAGTCTAAGCTAGAAAACAAACTGAAAGTGAGAAGCAATAAACCGCTTGTCCTGGCCTCCAGTACAGTACTTTACTTGTACTTTCTACATCCCCATACAAAATATCGACGTGCACTGGACCCGTTAAATATAATAAGAACTGCTCTGTAGGATGACAAAAAGTCAATTGCTACTGTACCAGTGACGCTGTCCCAAGCAGATCAAGTCTACAATCAGATGCTATACAAAGCTGGACAAAGCACACAAGTTTCCGATCATTATGTCATCAAATGTACTTCATCGCACTTCTCAGTTCTTAGAACTGAACACTGAACACTGTGTTGTAACAAAGTGGGGAAATGTGCCAAATGCTAATTATAGAGCTTGGTGTCTAGCTGGGGTGAGGGTTGAAAAGAGTAGGGAAGGGAGGGGGTTTTCGGCCCAGACTCTGACAGCCGAGTGTCTATCGCTTCTCGTTAAAATTTTCCTTATATATCTTCACTAGACGATTCCTTCTTTCGCCGGCCAGACTCCTAAGGGCCAGGTAAATTATTAGTGGGGAGAAAACGATGAGTAAATACCAAACAGGAACTATAGGTGGTTAAAAAGTCAATAAACAAAAAATAGTAGTGCCATGCTAACAATAAATGTTCTGATAGTAGTTAGAGAAAGACTGAATGATAAATACATGTTTTGCTGATAAAATAATACATGTGTCTGTGCTGCTCAAGACAGTCTCATTCTTAATTTTGTAAGCTACAAAGAGGCCAATCTGACAATTAAGGGATAGACTAATCTTTCTGTGGACTGACTGTGGATTTGGCCATGGGACTGACGTCCTCGCTAGGCCTAAGCCAAGCCTGCCGTGTGTTTGGCCTCGCACGTAGTACGAAGTTCCGCGACGTGACGGTTTGACGGGAGACGATTTAAAGTTACGAGCCGGCGCGATAACAAACGTGAAGGAATGAGGTTATGTCGCGACAAAACAACAGTGAATCCCATTTGTCTATTTGAGCGCCTTCAAATCGGCAAGGTGCTTTTGAATGTTGATACATGTTTGTTTGGATTTACTTAAAACTGAATGAAAATCGTCATCAGCAATAAACCTCTAGTCAACAGTTTAGTTGACAAAAATCTGACCGGCACCGCCGGTCTTGCCCAGTTAACAAACCGCCTCTGCACTTCCCCTTATTTCCCTTCATTTCGTCTCAAATAGTCGAATGTTGGGATGTATGGCGAACAAGAGCTATGTCACAGTCAATGGTTGGTCTTGACAGGCAAAGATCGATGAGAGCCAACTCCACAAGAATTTCTACGTATGTCGATAGGAGTGTTGCAATCAGTGACATCTGTTAGCTGATTTCGAAATCATAATAATAATAATAATAATAGATAGCATTTGTATAGCGCACATCCCCGCTCAGCAGCAGGCTCTATGCGCTTTACACTATATTATTACCCCAGCAGACCATAGAACACTCCGAAACATTCTCAGCTTCCCGGGAAGCATACAGTGCGAGCAGCCGATTAAGCGCTCAAACACTAACAAACTGACAAGATCGTTCGCTGTCTATAGCCGGGTACCCATTCCCACCTGGGTGAAGTGAGGAAAATTCGTGTAAAGTGCCTTTCCCAAGGACACAACGTCGGGCCCTTGACGGGATTCGAACCCACGACCTTACGGTTGCGAGTCCGAGAGCCTAACCACTAGGCTATGTAGCTTTTACTTTGAGAGCAACACAACATTTCTTCAGACTTACTTGAGTTTAGTGTTGATCTTCTTTATCTCATCCTCTCCCTCTTTCACTTTCATTTTTAGAAGCTGAAATCAAGAGGGGGGGGGGGGCGGGGGGGGGGGGGGGTATTTTTAAAAATCATCTTGGAGTTGGGCGGCTGAGTGTTGGGGGCGGGTAGGGGGGGGGAGCTTTTAATTTGTTTTCCTAGGTTGTTGTTAGGTTGGTTGGTTGGTCTGTTGGTTGGAGTTATTTTAGTCTTTTCTGCAGTTGTTTCCTGTTTATTTGGTGGTTATTTTTGGGGATAGGGGCGATAAACAGCTCACTAAACTCAATTTTGTTTGCATGGCTGAACCCGCCATCTCAGGTAAAAAAGTATGTAAAGTAAAATATACATTCCATGTGGAGGAGGGTACACAACTCCCATCAGAGCCTTCCTTAAGATACAGAAGGTCATTCTTACCATCATCCATCAAATTTCTTCCATCCTGTTATAAGTATTCTTACGACCTTTTAGCATACATCAGAATACCATTGAGTTATAATCAGAACACTGAATAAGTATCTAGTTCTAGCTTAACATTAATATTGTTTATATTATTGTTCATTTATATTATGTATTTGACTGTATGCCCGTTTGCACGTGCAAGCACACTGCGTATGTGTGCATGTTTGTGTGTTTGCGCGTGTGTGCGTGAGTGTATGTGTGTACGCGGTGAAACACCAAGGTGCCAGTGTCTAGACAATAAAGATGTATCGTATTTTTTCTTCTCATCCTGAGATTCGAACCCCGTACGCCTACGTGCTCGCTGTATTCACCATAGTACTTGGGAGATATAGCTTTTGAATGATTTCTCCAATATTATTGGAACACGGGGCTAATCAAATTATCGTTAAATCAAATTATCGTTATTAAAGCTGTGTCTAATGAACAGGTTTCAAGTGTAAGGTTTAGATTACGGTAATGAGCCTAAAATGCGAACGTACATATATACTTTTATGACTTTTTCTATCATTTATTAACAAAATTCCTACTTCCACATAATGCAGGGCACCGCTTTCTTCTCCTTCAGCTTGGGCTTCAGTCTGACTTGCTAGTGAGACTTTTGTGAGTGGGCGTTTTTGTATTGGTGTGTGTGTGTGTGTGTGTGTGTGTGTGTGTGTGTGTGTGTGTGTGTGTG
>NW_004797411.1:897228-899504 GCF_000002075.1 Aplysia californica
CCTGAGGTAGCATTCAAGTTTGCGAAAAATCCGTGAAAATCCACACTCCAGACACCACCAACAAAAATCTGTTCTATATGTCAAATATTCAACAAACCCATTTTTAGTATGACCTCTTCTCTTCATTCTTTGAAAATTTCATGAAGATTGGATGAAAAATGGTGGAGTTATTCAAAAAGGTATGGAGAAAAGTTGCATTTTGAGAAAACGGCCGATAAAGAAAAATAAAATACTGACTTTATTAGGAAATGGCGGTTACAAACATGCCCGGTATGGGGAAAATTACGGTTTTTGGAGGTTCTTATGTAATGAAATAGTGTAGGAGAGGCTGAGAAAGCTAAAAATGCCTACAACTCAAATTCCATGATTTTGAGCCGAATTTTGATTTTGGGGGTGTAGCCCCCCCCCCCTTTAAAAATATACCGGTCTAAAAAATTATCAAAAGGTTATAAATTATTTTCAAATATAATTGCATGTGGTTTTGCAGCTTTTTGTGGCTCTGTTAATGAATGAACTTGGTATTTTTGATGTAGGAAGACAAACTTTTTCAGAATCGAGGTCCAAAAATAAGAGGAACATTTTGACCACAAAATCCTCCGATGGTAGCAACGGAATACATTCACAATCAAATAATTTATTCAAGATTTTTTTAACTCACTACCTCATCCACTAGAATAATGTTTCATTTTTAAGCATACCAAAATTGTGTAAATATCTTAAAACTTTCCAAATGATACTTTTTATTCGGTTTCCATTCCTTTTTGGCTGTTCAGTGGGTGGAGACAATTGCTTGAGGAAATTGGTTTACTGTTGGGTTACGACCGCTGGGTCAGATAATCGCATACTTGAGGGGCTGTCACTATTAAAAAGACCTTCCCTCGGCGATTGAGATTCTATTGAATAACCACTTGGTATCTTCGACTTTCTACACAATATTGCTGAGGACGGAAGCTGAGGAGTTGAGTGATGGTGCCGAGAATGAATCCGAACTCCTGGTGTCCCACACAAGACTTTTGCCACCCTCAAATTGTGATCCCCATTTCGACGACATTAGAGTGGGATTAAGCCGAAACCTTCAGTATTTGAACAGCTCTGGCATATTTAAGTGCTCATGCACTGTCAAGTAAGTTCATTCACAAAATGCGTATTCACTTGAATTTAAACTCAATTCAAACTTAAAATTGCACATGTACATGTCTAGTAATCTAGTTGCATATATCATGACAAAGCATTGTTATCAGCCAAATAAGAATACACATATCCATATTATTTGTAAGTTATTTATGTAACTGATCGAGTTAAAACTGTGATTGAATTGCCATTTTGGGGAACTTGAGACCACAATCTTCAAAATGAGGTTGTTGAGAGCTTGATAGCCATCACAAAAAGGACGTTTTAGGGGGAAAATGGCGTATTATTTTTTACTAAGAGGAAGGAAGGTGTCATTTTTTAGGGTGTTTTTGAACATGTCCTGTTACTGACAGGGACAAAGACATTCTTTTTTTTTAAAATAGATGTTTCAAAGTACTCGAATCTGTTATGAGCCCAATTTCCTATCTGAGATTTAAAAAAGGACGTCATTTCACCGCGGCCTTCTCTCGAAACATGCCTTAAGAGATATTTGAGGATAAGTTGAGCTATGAAATTTTGACCGCAATACGCTTACATAGAGATTCAAGTAATTCTGTCTTTACCAAGTAAAACCACGTTGTGCAGAGAACAAACATATTAATACAAACAAACAAAAAACTGTAGTCCCGCGAGCTCATATTATGAGTCTAATATTATGATGCTATGAATTCTGTCAAACCCTTACCTAAACACACGAGAGATACGTATGCATAATTCATACCTCAACATCGTGAAGGGCTCTGTCTTTCTCTTCCTCTAGTACAGAGCACTGGTTTCTCTTGTTGGCGAGATGTCTGTTGAGTTTCTTCACCGTGACTTCCATGTGGGACACATTTGTCTTGAACGCTTTCAATTTGCACTGAGGGAGAGAGAGAGAGAGAGAGAGAGAGAGAGAGAGACAGATAGATAGATAGAGAGAGAGACAGAGAGAGAGACAGAGAGAGAGAGAGAGAGACAGAGAGAGAGACAGAGACAGAGACAGAGAGAGAGAGAGAGACAGATAGATAGATAGATAGATAGAGAGACAGAGAGAGAGCCAGAGAGAGAGAGACATTGAAAGAGCGCTGGGTTCTCCCCAGGTTCTAAGGGGAAAGGAAAGGCTACCAAAAGGCCCAGGACAACAGCAGCAAGACCTCTTTGTCTAG
>NW_004797411.1:899604-902907 GCF_000002075.1 Aplysia californica
AGAGAGAGAGAGATGGGAGGAGGAGGAGGGGGTTCCAAAAGCTCCAGACTTAAGATTCCGATTCGTTGTCGTTTTTTTCACTCTGTGTTTCTTCCTCTCATATGGGTCTATAATTACGTGTGTAGTAGATAATCGACACCTCAAACGCCACAATTCAGGCCATGTAGGAAACAGGTTGCATTGGCCAAATCTAGTGGGATGCAATGATAGAAGATCAACACAGACATTTACATGATGACCGACAGACTAAATAGTCGGTGAGGCGTCTATTAAAAATGACAGGCACGCCGAGCCATTCCGCTCTTTCTATAATGTTATTGCGACATGTATATTACATTTAGCGACCTTTCTCTTAACTTTGGCATCTAGTATTGTAAATAGACTTATTTTTATTCAAAACATTTAATTCTTTCTTATTTAGCGTCACTATGAAAACGGAAAGTCGATTTTGATCACTGTTCTGTTTTCATTTTCACCGATCAGCTGATTTGTTTTCATTTTCTGTAGTGTCCTGAAGGGGGCCTGTGGAGTAAGCTATTGATCTTTTTATTCTGAATTTAGACAATTTTGATTCAAATTCTGATAGCAACTACAACAGTGGACCCGTCACATTGAAAGAGCGCTGGGTTCTCCCCAGGTTCTAAGGGGAAAGGAAAGGCTACCAAAAGGCCCAGGACAACAGCAGCAAGACCTCTTTGTCTAGTACCGTTTGCTGGTGATTCGTCACAGCGACAAACGATATGGGACAGGCTACAAAAGGTTTCATTAGTCTTCCTTTGCCTTTTTTGTTTTCACGTATATTATAGTGTAAGAAAATACACACAAACCTTGAGGTCTGTCATCGTCCTGTCCATGACGACCAAACGTTTCTGGCTATTCTCAGCGTTACTATTATGGGCAGCGACCTGGGACTTAAGCAGATCTCTTTCAGCAACCAGATTCCGGTTCTCATGCTCTTTTTGGCGAAACTTTGTCTCCAGTGTAATCATACTACGCAGCTCTCCCTCACACTGCTCAAGAGACTGGCGGAATAGAGTAATGATGGTGATTACAAATACTACTAATAAATATGATAAACAGAAGGAGAAGAAAATGAAGAAGAAGAGGAAAACAAAAAAAAAGAAAAAGAAGAAAAAGAAGAAGAATAAGAAGAAGGAGAAGAAGAAGGAGAAGGAGAAGGAGAAGGAGAAGGAGAAGGAGAAGGAGAAGGAGAAGAAGAAGAAGAAGAAGAAGAAGAAGAAGAAGAAGAAGAAGAAGAAGAAGAGGAAAAAGAAGAAAACGAAGAAGAAGTAGGAGAAGGCAAAAGATGGAAATAATAATAATAATTTAAAAATGATTATGATAATGATAATTGATAATAATGATAATGATACTTTTTTTCAGATCAAATGTACACATAAAAAACAAATGCCATATTGCAAGTTCAAAAGTCACAAAAAAAGTTTCGCTCCACATACAAAATTAATCTAAAACATTTTAGTGCACTATTGAACATAGCTAGTTCAAATGTACAACTAGCAAATCCAAATATAACAGAATAGGAAATTTCACATAGCAAAAGAACATATCCTCCGCAAAGATTATTCAGCGTGAGAATCATTTTAATGTGCTCAAAATGAGTGACAACAACCATAAGCAGTATCATTTTAGGGGGATTTGATCTCCATGAAAAAACATCCCGAGGATGCTCCCGCGGAATAAAATATGATAGGACTGAAGCAACCAGACACCAATAACAGCATTTAGCGGTATGAATTTGTCAGTGCTTTGTTTAAGTAGTGCAGGGTCAAAGGGGACGGAACCGCACGATGACATGTGCTGTTAGTGACGAGGGTGGCCTTGTCTTTCACATTTTTCAAGTAGAGGGAATGACAACTATCTTTTCAATACATCCCTTTAAGAAACTATATAACAAATCCCCAGAACGAAATATGCTTTGAAGGTAATAATGCTCCTGCATTACGGGAAGCTTTAAATGGCAATTCATCAAAAGATTGGGGGTGAAATATCCCCCTCCCCCCCCCCCCCCCCGACACACACACACACACACACACACACACACACACTTTTTCTTAACATCAACGACAATGCATGTGAATTTAGTAAATATACTATTTAAAACAAAGGTTAGCTGAAGCAAGAGACTAAATGATCCTTCAGCAGACGTATCAACAAAGGGTGGTAAAACTTGCCAAGTTGATGGAAAAAAACTCAAGCCTGACTACAGTGAAAATGGCAGCAGTCTTCAGATCAATTCAAGCCTATATTATATGCCACAGTGTTTTGTAGTGCAACAATAAATAAATCAAATTAAACTTGGCGTTGCATTTCATCCTATTAGTTTTATAAACATTGGTAATTTGTCGATTTTTTATCATAACAATTCGCTTCTTTTCCCATGATTTCTTCCTTGTTGCTTACATCTAACTTTTTCGTGGCAAACCATAAAAAGGTAAGGGCAAAAACAAAAACAAAAACCAAACCTTTTTAGTTCTTACCTTGATACACTTCTTATACTTTTAGCCTTTTTTTCTCCAGCAAATTTACATTTTAAAATGCTATTTGAATTTCCTATAAGGCGAACAACTTTAGCTGTGCATTACACTATGGGGGTGAAAAAAATAGCAACATAAATGATTTTGGTGTCATTACAACCCATGAAAGCAAAATCACCGCATGCAAAATGAAAAGTCTCCGCAAAACCTTTAAAATCACAAGACGAGACAGGCAGAAAAATGAAGAAGTAAGAGCAGCTATCGGCACTGATTTCTGCCTGCGTTACATAGAAAGAAAGAGGATAAAATGGTTTTGCCACCTGTTACGCATGTCACCTGACCAGCCAGCCTCGAGAGCCTACAACACCAAGCACTCAGGCTATAAAGGAAGAGGAAGGCCACGCAAAAGGTGGGTCGATGGGTGTCAAGGAAACCCTAAGAAAACATAACATCACAACTGAAAGAGCTGCGGAGCTGGCCTACCATAGAAAACTGCATCTCCTCTCGACGTTTAACGGCAACAGAGGATGAAAAAGTAAAGTAAATTCAGTACAATCAGAAAATCTTCCTCTATAGCATACTGAAAATCGGCTTAAATAGGAAAGGAGAAACATTGTTTAAAATGCCGTTTAAGGTATAGTATTGAAATTGTCAAACACCGAACCCCCCAAAAATTCAGAATCGCACGCTATATCTCACAAAACACCAATCTTACACCACTAACGGGAATCTGTAGAAGAAGAAGAAGAAGAAGTAGAAGAAGAAGAAGAAGAAGAAGAAGAAGAAGAAGAAGAAGAAGAAGAAGAAG
>NW_004797411.1:904025-920034 GCF_000002075.1 Aplysia californica
CCCCGGCCAAAGAGTAATCCGGCGGGCTTCGACCACACCCTCACAGTGCTCCACAATTTCTTTCATATAGCAGCCTTTCAGCTCACGGCTGCGGACGACGCCCTTCGAGCGGTTACATTTCTGATAACGTTCGGACTTACATCGAATGGCGCTGGAGGTCGTGATATCCAGGAGTTTGGTCACTTCGACCTCAGTTGCGCACTTGACAAGAAGTGCACCACAGGAAAGTTTCTACACATATGTGGGGATGTATCCCAGAACTTTCCGTAGTGCACCTCCTGTCTTAAAGAGGTTCAGATCGGTAATCTTTCTCTGTGCGTCTTTTGAACTGAAGATGGCCATGCACGGTTGCCTCGGAAGCTCCTTGGGAGGAGGGAGGAAGGAGGCATCGGTAAAGGTTATTTTGCCGTATTTAGAATTTGTGCTCGGCTCGGCGGCCGCACCCGCTTCCGCGAGCCGAGAATTTTTATGAACGTTGGGAGCTGGGGAAGGGTCTTTTGAAGTTTTTCGTTCCATATGAATTTAATATTTGATTCGACTCCGGGGCTCCCCGCCCGCCACCGAGCCCAACAAGGGGACACATTGCTCGGATAACCGGAGCTGTGCCAGGGCTACCCCGGAGCTATACTCTTCACGAGAAAGTACAAAACAGCCTCTTCAAGATTGACTAGGGCTTGATGGAGTTTCAGCTCTCAACCGATTGAGTGGCATGGGCCGTGCCATCCTCCCGTCTTAGAGCAAAACCTGGGCCAAAGAGGTGTGTTGGCGAGGGACAGTCCGTACACTGATCTCACCTCAACCACCAGGTACCCGGTTTCCCTCCGCACGGGTTGCACCTCACAGTCAACGAGGCGCCCACTCTGTTGGATGGGTGACCTCTCGTATTGCTGCACATGAGGTCAGCGGTAAGAGAGAAAATAGAAGGAGACGGAAAGAAGGAGGGAGAAGAGGAAGATACACCAAAGTACGAGTAGGTGTCGCATCCGGGTCTCAGAGGGTAGGGGTCTGTGTGCGACACCTCGTCTTCGAAGGGGTTGGACCTCCTACAGACGAAGAAATGGGTCCCACTGGGAGTAGCAGTAGAAGGAGTAGTAGTAGTAGTAGTAGTAGTAGTAGTAGTAGTAGTAGTAGTAGTAGTAGTAGTAGTAGTAGTAGTGGTAGTAGTAGTAGTAGTAGTGGCAGCGCAGCAGCAGCAGCAGCAGTAGTAGTAGTAGTAGGAGTAGTAGTAGTAGTAGTAGTAGTAGTAGTAGTAGTAGTAGTAGTAGTAGTAGTAGTAGTAGTAGTAGCAGTAGTAGTAGTAGTAGTAGTAGTTGTAGTCGTAGTAGTAGTCGTAGTCGTAGTAGTAGTAGTAGTAGTAGTAGTAGTAGTAGTAGTAGTAAAATGAAATGCTGGCTGATTTTTTAAGATCAACCACTTTTTTATCTAAACATAACAAGGAGGCAAATGAGAAAGTATTTAGTCTCGTCGTAAATTGCCTTTGAAAACATGGTGTCTTTTAAAATGTAGTGAATTTTCACCATAATTGTCGTTATTCTCAAAGTGCTATTTTTACCAGCCCCCCCCCCCCCCCTATTCCTTCCTTTGTTCCATCCTGTTGACATAAAACTTTCAGGAAACGTTGATGACAAGGCTGCAGAGGTATTAGCAACAAAATAACACTTTTCCATTGGCATGCAGTTACGCAACCAAAATTTAGAATAGGTTTATTGTATAAGAAGATATATATTTGGAAAATTCTCTCTGTACTTTTCCTTTACACATTAAAAAATAACTCGCTAAAAGGGAAAGGTTCAGGTAGATCTATACACACACCTAATTTTGTCAAATTTGGTTAATAAATGTGAGGCAACGTGGTGGAATCAGGCTCTCGTCAAAATAATCAAAGTGAAGAAACTTCCATTTTTCCGCCGGTTTTTTGAATTTTTATCAAATTTTTATTTTTTGGCTTAACACCTTTGATGCCCATAAAAGAATTCATTTCAGTGTGGATTTTTCTGAAAAACGTTAATTAAAGGTACAAAAAATGTAAATTCCCAATTATCATGGACTGTTAAGCTAAGGAAATAACTAATCTTTGGCGGCCATTTTCTTACTAATTTTACCTCTGAAAAAGGTGACCCCCACCTCCTACTTTTGCAAATATTTCGACTTGTATTCAAGATAAATGGGTTTTAAAAAAAATTCAAATAAAGACAAATGAACAAGCTTTAAGATGATACCAATAACTCTTCATGCCTAAAAATTGACGAGAGCCTGATTCCACCACGCTGCCTTACAAAAAAGAAAGCTTAAAAAGTTAGAAATCCTTTTTTCATTTTTAAGATGGCGGCAGTTTGCATAGCAACCGTTTTAACTATGCAAAATTAAAAGTACGTATCCAGAGATTTTCTATGCCTAACGTATATGTGTACTTACATTTGATCTCGGGCAACAAACAGAAAACGGATTTTGAGGGTCACTCCTCCCGTTAAGTTATGATTCTTTTTATTCAAACATTCTTGTGAGAACTTTGCACACATTAAACTACATTGCTGTATAAGCGGTCTCTTACAATACGATTGTAATAGTCTTTAGATTTTATTTTCCACGAACGCTCATACTCTTTGTATCCCTGTATGAATTCAGTCTAGATCTCTCTGGCTTGCTGGCTTACGCAAAGCATAGTTTTTATAAACATTTCTACATCAAACGTCTGAAAACATTGTTTCGTATCAAATCCCACTAGAACTTGACGCTGGTCAAGATTCTAAAGTTAGATTAGCAAAATATTGACTTTGGCATCCTTTTACTTTTAGCGTCGAGTACCCTGATCTGCGATCCGACAGATAGTTTTCAAGCTCGTTCTGAATTCAAGCGATCTCACGGTCTGTTGAGATTTTCGACAGAACAATCCGGATTTTGGTCTCAAGATGGTCAATAGATCATCGTGAGATCATCTTGAGATCGCGTTCAGTTGGTCTTGAAGCCATCTCAAGACGTGCGCACCCTTTTAACTGGGTAGTGTGTGGCGGGCTTTAGGCGTACGTACAAGTGATGTACTGAGGAAAATATGTTAACTTTTCAATTGTTTAAGATGTTTTCTGTAAATCCTCCATTTTTTAACCCGATTTAGGCTAAAATAAAAGAAAACGTTTCTGAACGTTAGTTTGAGGTGACCTTTATGAATGGATTTTTAGATTCTCTTGGTCTTTCAAATTTAAGACTTATATGCAAAGAAGACTCTTGAACTGGAGAATAAAGAGGCTACAAACATGAGGTTCATCACGATACGAAGTATAACAAGAAAGAAGTTTGTAGCAAAACAATAAGTTGATGAATAAATGAATAAACATGCTCCTAGAGGAACAGAAAAAAATGTTAGGTGAAAAATCAACACATTGCTGGTATATAGAGAAGTAATTTGAATTTGATGAAATGTAAGGCCAAATATACTTTTATTTACGTTTTATTATTATTGCACTACAAAACGTTGCGGGATAGTTAAAGGCTTGAATTATCAGAAGACAGCAGCAATTTTCACAATAGTTACGGCTTGGAGTTTTTCTTCCATCAAATGGGCAAGTTTTATCATTACTTTTTGATGAGTTTGCTGAGTGAGCTTTTGGTCTCTTGCTTCGAAGAGCCTCTGTTTCTAATCGTATTTTCAAATTAAGAAGCATTCTCACAGATGTTAAGAACTTGTGTGTAAGGGGCAAAGTATTTCACCTCAAATCTATTTGATTGGTTGGCATTTATATTAGTTTGCCTGTGTGAACGAAGCATACTTCATTGGCGAAATTGTTGGAACAGTTTCTTTGAGGGATAGGTTGAAATGAAAGCTGCCATTCCTTCTTCTTGAAAGTCGTGAAAGACCAGGCCAACCTCGGCACTGACAGCAAGTTAAGTCATCGTGGGGTTTGGTTCCCTTCGACCCGCCACTACTCGAACAGTGCACTGACTGCGCCGTATTCTTCCTCGGTTTCTCTTTGTCAACAGGTTGGTACCAGCCACATCGATGAAGACATATAATTCATACCGCCAAATGTTCTGTATCAGCCATGCAGCAATATCGATGCTTGGTTGCTTAGGTTTAATCAGAATTTCTTTCTGCAGGAGCATCATCGAGTTTCTTCATGTTGATCAACATTCAGCCAAAAAGGATACTGCTCATGTTTGTTGTCAGTTTGAGCTCATAAAAAATGAGTAGTCTGTTTGGAGGATATTTGTTTTTGCCATGTCACATTTGAACTTCCTGTCGTGTTTTGCTCTTTTTACATTTGAACTTGCTAGAGCACGACCGTACACTAGAATTTCCTGTTGTATATTTGAACCGTCTATGTGGCATATGATCTTGGTAAGTGGAATTTGCATTTCTTAAGTGTAAATTTGATCTAAAGAAAATAAAATAGAGGTCTGTCACGCGGGAAAATTGGATTGTTCACACACTTCCAACTTCTCTCACACAATTCTTTCATGCGACTAAAGCCTGCTAAACAAAGACACTTTTTATTGGGAGAACTTGTTACAAAAAATTGATTTTATAGAGAACCTGTGTTTGCACTAAAGGTTCTCCAAACTGGTGTTCAATAAGTATATTGTCCAGATTAGAAAAAAAATGACGGAATTATTTTTAAAAGCAATATTGTGCCAGCTGTAAACCTTTTAAAATCAGAAGAAACCAACCTCTGGGATTTTAAATAAGCATATTATTATTAAGGAGATTTCTAGAATACAGCTAACATGTGTTTACAATATTGTTGATCTAATATGACAAATTGATACAGGTTATAGTGGAAATGCTGGGGACTTTAAGTCTGAGTGTTAAGGAACTATTTGACAATAAGTTGTGCCACGAATGTTTTACAGCACTATTATTGTTATCAACATCTTCAATAATCAATACAAAGGGACTTTCTTTACTACATGCTAAAAGCGTAAGTGTAAATATAAAGACGTAAAAAGCACACCTGTAGCGCCTCTTCATGTTGTTTCTGTTTTTCTTTAGCTTCACTCTGCAGATGATGCAGGGAATATTCTAGAAAGTTGAGACGCCCTTCCCGTTCCATGGCTGTATCTTGGCATTGCTTGAGATCTGATCTGCAAACAGAGCATTAGGAATTTATCTGATTATTGCAGTAATAGTAAATCTGTAAAAGATTTAAGCTTAGTTAGTTAGTAGTATAGGGTTTTACGGCGCTCGCAACTGCATAAGGTCATATGAGCGAGCGAAAGACAAGTTGTTTTGTTCACAACAGTTTACTCTATGGCTGGCTCGGGTCAGTAGTTAAATCTTAAAATGTTAAAATGTTTTAAAATCAGTGTAAATATTTTAATTTTTTTTTCCAATCGAAAACAATTTTCTAGTTAGCATAAACATTTTGAATAGCGCAATTTCACTTTATATTTTGCAATATAAGCCAATGGCCTTCATAAAATTCAAAATTCTGCTGGGACCAACGACGGAAAAATGTCTTGCAATTTCTTGCATTTATAATATTTCCTTCGGATCTCTCCAAAGTCTAGACATTCGGTTAAGATGTGGCTAAGGGTAAAATCTGTGTCGCATCCGACACAGAACGGCTTCTCATCTCCCTGTAGGAGGTATTTGTGGGTCAGGGCCGTGTGTCCGATGCGCAATCGAGTAAAAATGACTTCGTCTCTTCTAGAGAGGTCCGAAGGATTTTGCTGTTCCAGTTTGGGTTTTATAATATACAGTTTATTATTTTTCTGTTATTCCCAGTGGCTCTCCCACAGACTGGAGGTGAGATTTAAGTTGAGTTATATTATATAAATCAAGTTTGCAAGGAGACAAAGAGCCTCGATACTTTTGCTTCTTGGAAGGTATAACTCATTCAGCCCAAGTCGGCCTTGACCTTCCCAGTATGTCAATATTTGCGAGCAACTTGTACGTTGTCAACCAAAAATGAACCACACCTGTTACATAGCAAAATAAGTCCCGACCCATTTTTGGGGTCTCACTTGGCATAGAGAAAAAATGTTTTCCTGTTTGTCAGAATGAGTTTTTAAAAGTTAGGTGCAAGGTAATATGAAGTCCTGCCACACACACCGTCGCTGTTCTAACTAAAATGTGTTTTGAGTGCATGGACTGAAAAACGTACAAAAAAAACAACGAACAAAAACAAAGACAAACAGGCCAAGATATGGCCATTGGACAAACACACATGGGTAAACAAATGTACAGACTTGAATGAACAGACAGACATATTGGTGAAAAGACAAGAGAGGTTTTGTGCTGTTCTAGTACTCTATGAATGAAGGAAGTCCTTCGTTGCCGATGATGACGATGAAATCCTGCCGCTCATCCGTGGACGTACATGTAGCTGTGCAGTCCAATCTTTGATGTACAATGTCTGTTGCAGTGGGGACACTTGAATGTCGTGGTTGGGGTGGTTGGATTATATCTCATCTCTCTTCTGATAGCCAGCTTCTCCCTGTAGCTGATATCTCTGTTTCTGCTGGCAAGAAAGACGGCTCTTCACCAGGTGTTCCTTTCGATGGTAGTTCTTTCGAGTTCTTTGGGGGTAACATGTATAAGCTGGAGGTTTGCCTTTATTGCGTCTTTGAATGTTTTTTGGCCTCCCGAGATGTCTTGCCACTTGGGATGTCGCTGTACAGCAGTTGTTCAGGCTTTCGGTGATCTTCCATGCGGATGACATGACCAACCCATCTCAATTTTGGTGATGCCGTCTTGCCACCAGATGCCAAGTATGTTGCGGAAAGCCCTTTGGTGGAACAGCTCTAATTTGTTGATGTGCTTCCTGTAGAGGAGGGAAGAGAGCACAACAACATTGTACACTTTGATTTTTGTTGAAAGCCAGACCTTGTGCTGGTTTAGTACCTTGTTCTTCGTGAATCAATTTCCTGACCAATGGAGCTGTCTGCAGAGGTGATACCTCAAAGATATTTAAAGTTCTTGGTGTTCTTCATGCTGTTGCTATTGATAGTGATGTTTTTAGACAGTGGGTTAGTTTATGGTGTAGGCTGGTGAAGAACTGCAGGTTTCCTGATGCTTACTTATTGCAAGTCCCAAAAGTTTTGAGGCTTCTGCGAAGTGATTGAGCATTGTTTGCAAGTCCACTTCAGAGTGAGCATTCAAAGAGCAGTCATCGGCGAAGAGCGCCTTTTGAAGGGGTTTTGTGCTGCTTTTGTCTTGGCTTGAAGGCGATGTAGATCAAAGAGGGAGCCATCCAGACGGTAATTTAGGTATATTCCCTAGTCAGGATCCTTGCAGGCGTGGGAAAGCATAGCGGTGAAGAAGATCTTGAAGAGGACAGGTGCGATGAAACGGCTATATTTGACGCCCTCATGCCTGAGTGGAGGAGCTGGATGATCTTTAGGAATTTGGGAGGGCAGCTAATCCGTTCTAGGACGGTCCACAGGGCTTCTTTGTTGACTGTGTTGAAAGCCTTGGTACGGTCAATAATCAATAAAGACTGAATAAAGAGGCCAATTCTGTTCTCTGCATGTTCCTTGAATTAGTCTCATAGCAAAGATTACGCCCACAGTGCTTCTCCCTGAGCTGAAGCCACACTGAGCCTCGAATAGGATCTGTTCTGAGATGATGATCAGTCTGTTAAGAGAAACTAGGTACAACTGAAGTGAAAATTTTTGTTTGGGCTCTAAATTAAGTATACTGGGTTTCCCAATAACCTATATGGGTCAAGAAACAGAAACACACTACCACTGTATGGTATCACTGTCAATTTTTTTTTTTTTTAGATGCAATGGTTTCGATAGATCAACATTCGAGCAAATTGTGTGCAGGGATTCTGAAAAAGATTGAATTGATACAGCCTTGATATTTTCACACAGAGTTTGTGTATATTATACAACCTGCAACGTACGACAGATTTATTTTCCTAAGTCTCATTATTTTCTTGTAACAGCCCTTTTAGTGTCGTATACGATACTAGGACAAAAAAAAATGATCACAAATCAGAGTGATACTGTCAATCTTTTTTACATTCACAGAAAATTTATAACAATATCACAATAATCTTTTAGTACATCGCAAACATATTATCTATAAACAGTCATGCTAAGCAGGATTGAGTTGTGACGTGTACTTTCAGAAATATCTCTGCACAGGTGACCCACCCCCCTAAGAAAAGTCATAGTTTTGAGGAAACTTTAAAAGAATCCGATTCATACTGGTCTACTATAACACAATGTTTAAAAACATGGCACATGTAAGCATTTCATAGATGGTTTAGACACTTGAAAATATTTCCAATCGATAAAGCAGATGTTGCTCTACTAAAAATCGAAAAATCGGTTTTGGATATAAAAAACGACTTCTTTGGCTGTTGGCTGCTGCCGTGGTGTACCTTATGGATGACCCTTGCAAATTTCCCCGCTATGGAGAGAAAGGAGATGCCCCTGTAGTTTCCACAGTCCTCTTTACTACCTCTGTTTTTGTACAACGCAACAATGAGCAGGCATTGACATTTGCTCTTCTTCACAGACCTGTAGCAGGATGTCATGGAAGGGTTTTAGGGCTTAAGTGCCTGCTGCCTTGAAGATCTCAGCCGGAATAGTCAGTGGTTAAGTGATGTAGGTAATTAAGAGCAAACGTTTCTTCCTTTTCCAAGTTATGGCTGTGCAAGCCAGGTGCATATTGCGGTAGTTAGATTTGCCTGCTTCATAAACTTAATATTTTGACAGGTATATACTAAGCGAAGAAGAACCGTTTCTAAAATGGAAATAGCTGACCATCAATACTGAGAAAAGGACCAGGCCTTTGAGAGAAACTTGCCTTTTAGTGGTCAGATTATTCTCCAAGCGCTCTATAAGTACAACAGCTTTCCCCTCTGCATTGTTTTGGACTTGGATTATATCAGATATGATCAAATCACACTGGTTGACTGAATCTGTTTCTGAACACGAGTATCAATCAGTCCATCTGATTCTACAATATCCATTCTTGTCCATGCAATTCTCTTTTGTCTTTTCCCTTCATTTACTGTACACAATCAATTCATGCATTATATTTGGGCTTAGAAATAGCAAACGTTGCTGGTGTATCTTTTGTTTGAGTGTTTGGGTGCTATTGCCCTTAAAAAACATTTACTGGCTCTTGTTCTGGACCGCTAGAATGGCATACTGAGCACTCCTTAGCATGTTTTTGCTTTCAAAACAAGTATATTTCTTTCCCCTTCGTTTATACTAGGTAAATAGAGAGTGTGTTATTGTTAGCTGTGTTTGAAAATAATCGTATTTTGTATATATTATCAAAATGAAGTGCTGGAAAAGATATTCCCCTCCACCCACTGTTCACGTTTTCTACGTAAGTTGTTTTCGGTCTACTTTTGCATCTTTTTCTTTCTATTTATCCAGTGAGAGCAAGATGTTCAAACCTATTATGTCGATTCAAGTGTCCCATATAATGTTTTTGTTTCTTTCATTAGTTCTTATTAATGCATGGGCCGCATGGACTTCTTTCAACATTATTTTCCTTCCACGAAATTCTAAAGTCAGCCACGAAACCAGATTTCTGTTGCCTTTAATTTGTTCTCACTATTTTATTACCCAGGTGCTGATTAATATTCTTATGGAATTTTTAAAAGGTATGACTAAAAAGTGGCACTTGACGTTTTATTTTTAACTATAGTAAAATCTTGTCCATTGTTGAGTCACGATGGGTTTTTTTTTACTTAAATAAAACTAAAACCTCTTGTTTTATTTTTGGGTCGCGATACACAACGAGGCTATATGAAGGGGTAGTGAGTTTAAGAAGCTATATTCACAAAAGTAACTATTGGCACCAAATCGAATTTAATGAAGGCTTGTCAAATACAATGAACGAAGATTACATTGGAAGATTTCGCTTGAGGCTGGCCATGTAGTTGAGTAACATAATTTTTCCAGCTGACTGTTTCCTTTTTGGGCCACAACGGGCTGGGAAGGTTTAGATCCCAATGATCCAAATTCTGTTTATATGGACGTGAAACAGCAAAACAATGACAATTACGTTTGCATTTCACTGTGTGACTTTACTCTTTCTCAATCATCTAATCATACCCCCAATAATCTGTACCATGACTCCCTCGTTCTCGGACATGATAATTGCCCATTTATCTATCACGTGTTTCTTTCGTACTAATGGAGGTGTTTTACGCCCCCATAGACATAATTTAGATAATTCAGGAGGCGGGCTTCCTTCCTGTCTGTCAGGGCCAACCCAGGCTGAGAGGGATACAACATCCAAGTAGACAGAATGAGATACTTGACAAGTTTTTTTCGCACTCGAGATTCAAAATCAGACCTGTGTGCAACGACTAAGCGCCTAACTGCTACACCATAGATGTCAGTTCTCTCTCGTTCTTTGACGTTATTACTGCCTAATCATCTATCACGTGACTCCCTCGTTCTTTGATGTTATAACTGCTAAAAAGGGGAAAAAAAGTCATCTAATCAATACTAAGTATGCTGCTTTACTAGTAACTAGCTTAGTTTCATAAAAACTCGATTATTGTAACTCTTTGTTATCACGAATATCATATATTAAAAGTGTTCAAACTGACCAAAACAATGCTGCACGTTTAGTTTTGCGGAAAAGAAAGCGAGACTCCGATAAACTTCTTTTACTGAAACTGCATTGGCGTCCTGTTGAGAAAAAAACAAACTGTGTACAAGTTGACCATCCTCTGCCACAATTGCTCGACTGATAATGCGCACATCATATTGATCAAATCTATTAAGACTACACTTTCCCACTCGCCGTGTAAGGTCATCAGGTGAAGAAACAGAAATTCCTTTTACCATCTATGAAACTTAAAATAATGGGTGAAAGGGCATTTGAATATTAAGGCCCGAAGATCTGGAATGCTTTCCCAAGTATTGAGAGATCAAAACTTTTGATTCATTTAAATATCAGCTGGAGTCTTTTCTGTTTTTAAATGAATAAAATGAATGTTTGAATGGATTTTCTTTCTTAAAGTCCGAACAAAACGTTTTATCTCACTGTTATACATCGGACAGTATTGTAAAGCGCTGAGAGCCTGTGTACTTTAAATGGGGTTGAGCGCTACATAAATGTAATTTATTATTGTTATTATTATTATTATTATCATTTGCCTCGCGGCTCACGTATTCTCCTCGTTCTCCTTCAGCTCCCCTTGCATTCTCTCCAGGTTCAACTGCATGATCTGCGTGGACTGTTCCATGCAGCGAAGGTCACCGTGAAGAAGGTCAACCTGACAGATTAGCTCCACATTTCGCTGCAGTGGCAAAAAAAGTCAAAGTGATTATCATGACAAGATTCTAAGAATCAAAAACAAGCAAACGACAAAGATTAACAATCAAACAAAACAAAACAAAACAAAAGACAAACAAAAATAACCATCTCCCGCGGAGCAGGAACAAAAACACAAGCAAAACAACAAAAGACAAACAAACCCAGAAACAAAAACAAACAAAAAAGATACAAAAATAACCGCGATCACGTATTTTGCTAGTATATTGTGATTTTCATATTTTCCCCAGCTGATTTATTGTCGTTGTATTCACCCGTATCAAAATGATTTCATTAACTGATTAAATGCTGCTAGGGGAGGGGGTGCTTCAACCCTGTCAATTAAGGTCATCCGAGAGATGCAACTTCCTTGCCAGTAGACGATATGCATTATAAGAGGTTCTAACATCGTTTGCGCGGAAGGTTTTTGTTTTAACATACCCCCACCACCCCCCCACCCCCCACACACACACACATTTTTTCCCCTCATAATATGTCGGCCTTTCATTCCTTCCGTTAGTCTATGTGTCCAACAAAATAAGATCACTTCCTCCAAGCCGGACTAATTTTCGAAGTTTTTGCATGGTGTAGAACCGACTCAAAAAGATCCACGTCCACCGACGTCAGACTATGTAAACCTATTTTTATCCCAGTGTGTTATGATTACGAGACCAACACACAGCACAGGCAATTTTTGTTTGTTTTTGTAAGTGTTTTACGGCGCTTGCAACTGCATAAGGTCATATGAGCGCAATAAACATTAAACACATTAAACTTTTTCAGTTGGTAGGAAATTTTGAATTTTGCCGGGTGGCAGCCCAAGCCTACTCTTATCGATTTTAGACCACCAAGGGATCTTTAACGTGCGCAACTTGCACACGGGCCCTCCGAGATTTTTCGCCTATGTCCGATAAGGCTAGGTGTAGATCTTTCCTACCAGAAGATCAAGGGTGTGGCTGAAAGACAGCAGAATGAAGACGCCAAGGAGTAGCAGTAAAATGGCTATAGAAAGAATCAGGAGCCCAGAGGAGGGGGCAAAGGAGATGAGGGAGTGGGGGCAGAAAGAGCAGACGAAAGCAGACGACAGAACATTGTTAGAGAGCAGGAAAGGAGGTGAAAGGAGACAAATTTAGATAAGAAAATTGTTCGGTCACTACCCGGATTCGAACCCGGGACCTTTGAATGAGAGGCCAACACCTTAACCTCTAGGCCACGAGAGTCCCACAGGCGATTTAATAATAAAATAATATATAACATTTATATAGCGCATTTCCCAAAAAAGTAGCTCAGTGCGCTTTACATTGGAATACCCATTTTTTTCAAAAAGCTTTCTTACTACTTCCTTTCCTGCAATACATTAATGCACACACACACACACACACACACACACACACACACACACACACACACACACATACACACACACACATACACACACACACACACACTCATACACACACACACATACACACACACACACACACACACACACACACACACACACACAGACACAGAGAACGATGAGCTTAGAATATTTCCTGTTAACATATTCAGCATATTTCAAATTACGGAAACCGGCTCTTCCTTCCTCACGGGGATTTTGTGAAGATGCGAACCCCGGTCCAATATGGTCACCATGTCCATGTACTCATCTTTCGATTGTGGATCATCTTTGAAAAGGTCTCTCATTGAATCAGCCAGCTTGGATTAGTGTGCCTCTCTCATCAATCCTGGTGGTTCAAAGGGAGATGGTGGTGGAGTCGTCAGTTCATACTTCAACACAGATGGGAGATCGTAATCGTCAGCGTTAATTTGCTGCTGTAATCATCCGCTGAAAGAGAACTTGAGGATTGACTTGTATGATTTCAACCTCCATTTTGGCAGTGATTTTGGTGTCCTTGCTAACAACTTGGTCTTTTCTTTTGAAGGTGGAGTCCTTCAAAGGTTTGCCCTGCATGGTCTGCAAAATAGCCTTGCCAACATCTTTTGCAGTGTCGGCATTAACTGTGGAGTGAGCTGTCAATCCTATGCATTTTCTGTAATGTCTGGTAACTGGCAAAGAGGTTACGATCTTTTAGGAAACAGAGGAGCAGTCTCATATCTTTATCATCTCTCGTTTGTCTGGCTCCACTGACTTCAATATGTTGTTGATTTGTATTTAATTCTGTACCAGTAACCCGCTTCATTTCATTGCATATATCAGCACAAGCTGGCATGGACATGAGCAACTGTGTTCTATGAGTACTCCCATGCCTCTACCACGCGTTTGTCCTACAGCAGGTTTTTCATTAAGACTTGCTCAATCACGAGATCAGTACTCAGTCCAGCCCAGAAGCGATCACTTCGACTCAGAACGTGAAAGCCACACGAGGAGGCATTGGAAACGGATGGGTGCTGTTCTTCAAGCTGTTTCATCTTCTGAAGGTAGATATGGACCGACTTGGAGTACTGTAAGTGCCCAGCAGCTGCAGCAGGGAAGGGGAGCATGTCTTGCGAGGATTATAAATGTAACCACCAGTCACCTGTACGTTCGGCTTTAAGGAAGCGTTTAAAGATATCAATCATATCCATGTACTGAAGCCAGATACGAAAAAGTAAAACAGAAAAAAACAAAACTCAAATAAAAAGACAAAAATACAGCTAAAATAACACAGTCTACTGGGTAGACCAGCTCTAATGCAGCAATTTCAGACCATAGATAAAGTAATTTATTTACTTGTATCAGTTCCTTTAACGTTTCTTCCAAAACACTGCAAATCGAGCCTCCGCAAGAGGAAACGGAGCTGGCGTTTTCAATGAAAATTTTTAAAAACTTTCCCATTCATACATAAATGTACATTTTGAGTATTTTAGATACGATGATTTACTCTATCAACTGCATTACATTGTGTTTCTTTTGCTTTTATTTCCTTGCAATTTCTTAAATCTGCCAGACTATTAAACTTCTTTAACCAAAATAAACCAAAGCTGGTAGTCGTTTGATAGCAGACTTGTGCATTGCATTGAAACACATCAACGTACTATCTGCCTTAATTCTGATTCCCTATGGTGCGCACCATTTCACTGAATTTGGAACAAGATCAAAGTAGTAACTTCAGTGAAATGTTCAAACCTCTCCAAGGGTGCTGAAGTTATGATTATAGGAAAGAGCTTGGCTTTGTGTTTTCCGAGCTTTTTAAATTGTCGTGCTATCTTTGTTCGTTCAGACAAACCAACAGCCCATCAAAAAGAACCAAACAAATCAAAACAAAACAAAATGAAGCAAAAAAAAGCAGAGTGAAAAAAAGTAGGCAGTGGAGTGGGTTTTTTTGTTTTGTTGTAGTAGGTGTTTTACGACGCTTGTAAGTGCATAAGGTAATATGAATGGAGTGGTTTGTTTTGTTTTTTGGGGTTTTTTTGTGTTTTACGGCACTCGCATCTGCATAAGGTCACATGAGCACGCAGGACACACTAAACATTTTCTGTTGGTAGGGTTTTTGAATTTTGCTCTGGTGGTGGTCGAAGCCTACTCTAATCGATTTTAGACCACCAAGGAGTCTTTGACGTGCACAGCGTGCACACGACCAGAAGATCAGGGGTGTGGCTGAAAGACAGCAGTGACAAGGATCCAAAGAGAAGCAGTAGAAGACTGCAGAAAGACTCAGGAGCCCGGAGGAGGGGTAAAGGAGGGGAGGGGGTGAGGGAAGGAAGCACAGACGAAAGCAGACTACAGAACATTGCTAGAGAGCAGGGAAAGAGTTGAAAGGAAACAATTTTAGAAAAGAAAATTTTCCCGTCGCGACCCCGATTCGAACCCTGGACCTTTGAATGAGAGGCGAACACCTTAACCTCTAGGCCACGAGATCCCCTGAGTGGAGTGTGTCCTACGACTACCCTAGCTCGTGAACAGGGCTCTGCACATTAGGGACCAGCAATGAATTATGATAATATGTGGATTGTCTATGTTTGTGACATGTGTGATTTTCTTTATTTTATTTGACAATATCCAAAGATATTGCGGCAGCCAAACGGCCGTAAATTAGTCGCAATGTTACTGTACATGCGAAAGAAAGCAATTCGGTATGATTGTTCGAGTTGTCGTACTAAAGCCAGGCGGGCACTAAGTTATTGAAGTAAGTTGCACATGATGTCCTATCGACCAAAATGTGTCATTTTTTTCTTTGGTAGGTGTTTTACGGCCCTAGCAATCGCATACGATCATAATATGAGCGCACTGGACACCTTAAACGTGTTCAGTCTGGAAGGAATTTTGAGTTTTGCTCGAATGGCGGCTGAAGCTTACTCTTATCAATTTTATGACCAGCGAAGGATCTTTAACGGGCAGAACAAGCACCCGGGACACCTCCGAAATTTCTGCCCTCATCTGAAAAGGTTAAATGTTAGATCTTACATACCATACGATCATGGGTGCGACTGAAAGACAGCAAAAAGAAGGAGCCAAGGAGTAGCAGTAGAAAGGCTGCAGAAAGAGTCAGGAGCCCAGAGGAGGGTGCAAATGAGGTGAGGTGAGTGGGTAGGGGCAGAACGTGGAGACGAAAGGAGACGACAGAACATTGTTAGAGAGTCAGAGAGCAGGACAGGAGGTGAAAGGAAAACATTTTAGGGAAGAAAGTTTTCCGTCGCCGTTCGAATTCGAATCCGAGACCTATCGTATTAGAGGCGAACACGGTAACCTCTCGACCACGAGAGCCCCTTAAAATGTGTCAAAACTGAGAACTGAAACCCCGATTGTGCACACGCGTACAAGGTTAAGTAACTTTGAGGGAGGGCTGTTGG
>NW_004797411.1:922634-923964 GCF_000002075.1 Aplysia californica
AAATGGACCAAGATATGAGAAAGATCTCTCTCCATATGATTTGTATGATTTTAAAGGTGTCACAAGTAGGGTGTTATCGTTTGATGATCTTAGGTTTCTCCCTGGCTTATAAATACTGTTAAGTTCTTGTAGATAAAAAGGAGCAGTTTTATTTACACATTTGAAACACATGACGCAAATTTTAAATATCATTCTTTCTTTTACAGGGTGCCAATGCAGTTCTTTTAATAATGTAGGGACATGGTCTCGTTTTTTTAGATCTTGTTATCAGTCTAACGGCATTGTTTTGAATTACTTGTAAACGATTCAAATATTTGTTGTTCAGACCTGCTAGGAGTGAGTTACAATAGTCTAATCTAGATAGGATAAGAGATGTTACCAGTGTTTTTGTGGTCTCTTCGTTTAAGGAGAGGGGGCTACACCTGAAGGCTATCTCGCTTATTACTGGACCGAATTTTACCAAATTTCACACATATAACACGAATAGAAAGGAGTCTTAAAATCCGCAATCAACTTTGAGAAAAAAATTTCGTTTCCATGGATAAGAGGCCATACTGGATTTTATTGACATGTCTTACGTAATGAATACCGCACTTATTGCTCATGGAAATTGATTGTTTTTTTTCGCATGCGTGTTTACAAACATTAGATCTAAAATCACATCTGTTGTTTTTTTCCTAAACTAATTAGAAATTTTTTAATGAATTTTTTTTTTTTTCTGAGGTAGCATTCAAGTTTGCGAAAAATCCGTGAAAATCCACACTCCAGACACCACCAACAAAAATCTATTCCATATATCAAAAATTCAACAAACAAATCTTTAGTATTGCATCTTCTCTTCATTATGTGAAAGTTTCATGAGGATTGGATGAAAAATGGTGGAGTTATTCAGAAAAGTATAGAGAAAAGTCGCGTTTTTAGAAAACGGCCGATAAAGAAAAATAAAATACTGACTTAATGAGGAAATGGCGGTTACAAACATGACCGGTATGGGAAAAATTTTTGGGGGTTCTTATGAGATGAAATAGTTGTAGGAGAGGCTGAGGAAGCTAAAATGCCTACAACTCATATTCCATGATTTTGAGCCGATTTTTGACTTTGGGGGAGTAGCCCCCCCCCCCCGCACCCCCCCCCCCCCCCCAAAATAAAGGGAGGTCGAAAATAATTAGATCCTTTCCCACCGTAAAAATTGGTTTTTAAAAAAAAAAAAATTACCTTTCTTTACAGACGGGTGTGTGGCGCCCTTAAAAAAAAAAAAAGATTTTCGGTTCAAGGCCCTCCGAGTAGAAAGAAGTAAATTGAGGCGAAAGAATTTAATTTTATTTTCTGC
>NW_004797411.1:924252-926260 GCF_000002075.1 Aplysia californica
AAAATTCTGCTGGGACCAACGACAAAAAAAATGTCTTGCAATTTCTTGCATTTATAATATTTCCTTTGGATCTCTCCAAAGTGTAGACATTCGGTTAAGAGTCTTTGATGTGTTGTATGAATGTGAGTTTTTTGTCGAATATAACGCCGTGGAAACGAGCTTGGGCGTGGACGGGAATCCTTTCCCCGTATAATGTCAAATCCGGTTGCAGCACACGTCTGCCTGTTCGGCGAACTTGAAACCGTTATTGTTTGCCCCCTTTTCGAGTTTGTGCAGCTGCGTTTGTAGCTGCCTTTCCATAGATCTCAGATGAGGCTTTTTCGAACGGCAGCATATCAGAAAGTCGTCAACGTATAACGAGCTGTCTATGCTGTTTAGGAGGGTTTTTACGATGGAATTTATTTTGATTTAAAATAGGAGAGGGGAAAGGATGCTCCCCTGGGGGACTCTTTCCTCCTGTTGGTAATGGTCTGAAAGGGAGGATCCGACACGGACCTGGAAGGAACAGTTCTTCAGGAAGTTGCCAGTGAAGGAAGGGAGGTGACCGCGTATGCCGAGTGTGTGCAGGTCTCGGATAATGCCGTACTTCCAGGTTGTGTCGAAAGCTTTTTTTAGGTTCGAAAAAGATGGCGATCATGTGGCCTCTTTCAGCGAACGTCTCGCGTATAAAGGTCTCCAGGCGGACCTAGTGATCCAGAGTGGATCGAGTTTTCCTGAATCCGCACTGGAGACCGCTCAGTGAGCCCGTCGTCTTCAGAGACCACATGAGTCGCCTGTGAATCATTTTTTCAATAGGTTTGCACAGGCAGCTTGTTAGTGCTGTTGGTCTGTAATTAATTGGACGGGTGTGTGTGGTCTTTGTTTGGTTTGGGTATTGAAATGACAGTGGCGAGACGCCGAGACTCCGGAAAGGAGTGCGACCGCCACATGTCGTTGTATATGTCTAGTAGGAGTGTAAGTGTTTCTGAACGTAAGTATCTAATGATCTGGTTGTGGATGTCATCCGGTCCCGGGGCTGCATTTCCCAGGTCCGAGATGCACGATGTTAGTTCGTCTATTGTGAAGTCTGCGTTGCAGGTTTCAGTGTTGTTTGAGTGGAAGTTTAGGTGTTGTTGTTCTCTGTTAGTTTTGATGTTTTGGAAAGTAGTGTTGTAGTTTGCTTGGGATGAGTTTTTGGCAAGAGATGTAGCTATTTTGTTTGCGATGTCTACTTGTGTTTCAGCTGTGGTTCCATCCGGCCTCTGGATCTGCCGAATGGTGTCTGTGCGTCTTCCCAAAAATGTTTTAGCAATTTTGAAAACTTGGTTGAGTGGTGTCTGGCTGTTGATTTTGGAGATGTATTTTTTTAATGATTGTCTTTGGCTCTCCCTCAGCCACAGCTCGAGCCTTTAAATAATTAATCTTGTTTTCTGTGGTGGTGGTGTTGACGGCCTTTCAATACGCTGCCTTCTTTTTCTTTACTGCATCCACACATTCCTCAGAGAACCAGATCTTGTTCCTCCGAGGTTTTTATTTTTGTTTTTGGTATATGTTTTTGGCATATTTCTAAAAGCTTTTCGTGGAATTTATTGTAGTTGAGGTCGAAAGTGGGGTTCAGAATCTGGGAACATTGATTGGCAAACCCGTTCCAGTCTGCTCTTTTGAAGTTGAAGCGTTCTGGGCTTGGTCGTTTTGGAGGCAATTGTTTTTTTAAGAAGAATTGGGAAATGGTCCGTACGGCCATCCAGAACAGACCACTCAAAATCTGGGACTAGGTCAGGGGCACAAAAGATGAGGCTCCGTTTGTATATCGTCGGCCTTGTGATAAAACCGGCTAACCCCAGCGAGGTAAATTTTACAGGAGAAGGAAAAAACTGTTTTATTTCAAAACAAAGGCGTCTAACGATAAATCAATGCTTTAAACACCTATAAAACACTAACCGAATTTGGTACAATATTTTCTTCTTCTAAAAATTGTTGTAAAGGAGATCTGCGTGCGGTTAAACGTTTATGTCGCTCCAAATTATCC
>NW_004797411.1:928135-928748 GCF_000002075.1 Aplysia californica
AGAAGAAGAAGAAGAAGAAGAAGAAGTAACAGAGGAGGGTGAGGGGGAGTAGGGGGTGGGTGGAGATAGAGTCCACCCCATCCTCCCCAAGAACCCCAAAGCGGTTATTCAGTGATACCTGAAAGGTAGGTACCACAGTTTTAGGAGTAACCTTTTTGTGTTTCTGTGCAGTAAGTCGCTTGTTGAGCGCGGGTTCTGGGGGGTCGACAGTGGAAGCACTGGCCGACTTCGTGACTGTCCTGAGTACGCTTGCTCTTGAAAAGAGCAGCCATTTCGTGCTTTATACCCTTGGATTGCGCCTTCTCGGATCCAAGTCGGGCAATCCTTGCTGAAGGCTGTGTGCTGGCCTTGTCAATTAGGGCAGCAAGGACTAGCCTTGCATTCCTTTTCAGGATGCCCAGTCTTACCGCAACGAGGACACACGGCTGCACGTCGGCATCGCGACTGACTATGGCCAAACTTCTGACACTGAAAGCAACGTAAAGGGTTCGGCACATAGGGTCAAGTATGATGCCCGAACGGCGGCTGGAGGGCGGCACGAATCAAAAGTTAAAATTATTGTGTTCGTTTCTAGCGTGGACTCCCCCCGCCGAATAGTAATTCGGCGGGCTTC
>NW_004797411.1:929176-936087 GCF_000002075.1 Aplysia californica
ACCCGCTTCCGCGAGCCGAGACTTTTTGACAACGTTGGGAGTTTTAAGTGATGAGGAATCCATGATAGTTTTTTAGGTGGTTCAACTCCGGGGCTCCCCGCCCGCCATCGAGCCCAACAAGTGGACACATTGCTCGGATGACCAGAGCTGTGCCAGGGCTACCCCAGAACTATACTCTTCACGAGAAAGTACAAGACCCTCCCGTCAAGATTGACCCAGGGCTTGATGTTGTTTCAATTCCCAACCGAGTCCGTTACTGCTGCAGGATACGAATACCGTAGATTCGCCAGTACGATGTATCTGTCTTGAGCAGGGCTGGGGAAATGAGACTGTCCTATTCTCTGTCCAACCCTGAATTCACAACGTAATGAAATCTTGGAAAATGTATTTAAAAATTGAGGCACGGCAATTCAGCCGCTTTACTGTTTCTAGGACAGATCTTCCGCCTTGAAATAGACCAAGGCAAAATTGCCATCCGCTCTCTAAGTTGAGGCATCTTGTAGTGAAAAATTGAAAAGTTATTGCAAACATCGCAGGGTGTTCGCTTGGAAAGGGCTACGTATCATCCTGAAATGTAGTGAAAAGCGCCTGTGGAAATAACTAACAGATATTGTGTGTGAGTGTGTGTACTTACACAGCTATTCACCTGTGACTGCAGAGATCATGGCCATCACTTCACATTTGGCTTTTTTACAGCTTTAAAAAAATGTAAGTTTCTTTTATTGTGTTCACTACGATGCCATCGATTTCAAATAAATTCAAGAGCAAAGCATATTAGAAAAGCTACAAAATTGATCCCACAGTATGTTCTTACAAAGCAAGCCTAGCTGTCCAAAAATTTGCGGAACATTATTAGAGACGATTGTAACATTTAGATACTACCATGAAGAACAGTCGGCTCTTAACACATTTTCGACAATAAGTCTTCTTGCCGGCTGATCTGCTCGGACTGCCTCGTCATCAATATTTGCGAAAGTAAAGACCAGCAAACTGGGCACATAGTGGCTTCACAAATAATCATTTTTACTAATGTATGAAATTAATTTAGCTGTTTAATTGATCAAGTTCGGATATAGAAATAGTTTCCATCATTTGGCTTTTCATAAAAGTCTCTCAAATGTAATTTTCGTAAATCACGGCATTAACACTTTACTTACATTTTTTATTTGCTTTTTATTCAGCTGGGTTGTAATGGTGAAGGCTGCAAGAAAACCTATTGTTTCACGGCGAAGAAAGTGAAACTTAAATGGCCTGACCTAAAATATTTCGATCTCGAAATCGGGTACAGTGCGAGCCAAAAGATAATTTGTTGACTCTGGCCGTCCCATGCAGTAGACCCAAGTTTAAATCGCTTGTGAAGAAAAGTAATACCGGGTATCTAGGCCTTTGTGCCGGGACGTTGCGTCCCTCTCGGCAACATCGAAGCCTGCTTCCTAAAGGATCTAAATTGGGTAGATGAGAGGCCTAAAACAGCTTCAGTTAAAAAAGAAAGCGGACAGCCTTAACCCCCCCTCCCCAAACGTTCAAGAACGTTTCTCTTAACTAATAAAACCGTAGTAGTCGGTGGTATTGTGTATGAAAGAGAAACCAAAAGCAGTATTAGATCTTCATAATTGTTACTTAAGAGTAGATGATTTGAGATCAACTAGACATAATTTGGTAATGTAACGGGCCTTTCCATTAATGTTAACTCTTGCTGAGGGCGACGGAATAGAAGTATTCTCTCCAATAACTATACGCTTTCCTGAACTGGAATCCCAACATCTTCGTTAAAAATGTGTTTTTTTAAATGTTTTTTTTATTAGAGTGTAATTTGAAATCGATTTCGATACCTATAAAGGAGTTCAATACCAAACTGCACTAAAACAGAGATCGGTGAAAGTAAAGCTTACCTCCCCTTCCCAATCCTGTCGGCACGCCTGCACGCATCACATCGATATCGGCATACAGGTTCCTGTTCCTAAGAGACATAACTTCAATCTCACCGTGACCATTTTGGTGACCCCGGCTGTCAAACACAAAAGAAACAAATCGCCGAGAAGGAAGGGGGTGCAAGGTATAGCTATAATTTACTTTGTTATGTTCTCAAACAGGATTGTGGGACTCACCTCGCTGAAGAGGCGATCGAGGTCTGGGAATCTGGAGAGCTCTGGCTCGTCTATCTGAAAGCTGTACATGTCTTCTTTGAGGACATCCGTGTACTCGGGAATCTTCTCCACTCCATCGGGCAGTGCGAGCTCATGATCTTCCTCAGAGTCTAGATTCTGTCAAATGGTCATTGTAATTGCACATGCTTTAAGCCCCAACAACATAACCTAGACAATTTGGTAGACAGGCTGTTTCAACCTTGAGTACTCGCGGATCTCTTCAACGTCCTTCGGCAGTACGGGCTCCGTCTCTTCTCTAGAGCCTAACATATCCCAACAAATCTCATCTGTAAAATAATTGCGCCTTCAAAGACACACACCAGTCCATTTTGGAGACAGGCTGCTTCGACTTTGCCCTCTCTGGAATCTCAAATCCCTCTGGCAGTGCAGTTTTTTCTCTGATTGAGAGCACTTGTCCTAGCGAGATTGTTAATGCTGCATGCCCCCAAAACACAATATTGAGTCAATTAGAGGGTGGACTGCTTCAACCCTGTGTACGCCTGGATCCCCATTCCTACCTGTTGAAAGGGCCTCTCCTCTTCCTCAAAGAGCAGGTACTGTCAAATTGGGACTATGTTGTGGTGTAATTGCTAATGGTTTTTACACCTTTATCAAGACAATCAATTCAGTGAGGAGGAGGGCTGAAAACCTTTTCTGTTTGACCCAGTACCCTCAATTAAAAAGCCTGCCTAGATAAAAATCAAGTTCGTGCGTGACGTGGTAAATGGTCTACTTTTCAAGCCGTAGTTAATGCTGTATTGTGCGGATAATAAGGGCAATAACTACAACATTACAATTGGTAAAACACGTCTGAAAGAAAAGAATGGTGCTAATACTTAATGCCAAAGATTATCAGTTTGTGTGTTAGAAGTAAACAAAAGAACGTCCACACAATAATTGTACTTAAAGGCAGGGACAAAGAAGTGGAAAGGGCTATCAGGAAGGTAAACAGAGAGAATAATGACATTGCAAAAGAATGTAAAGATAATGATTGCTTAGAAAAACAAAAGAACTCACACACTTTCGCACACACACACTCACTCACACACACACACACGCACACACACACACACACACACACACATAAACACACACATACACACAGACACACACACACACACATAGATAGATAGGAAGATAGATAGATAGATAGATAAGATAGATAGATAGATAGATAAATAGATAGAGAGAGAGAGAGCAAGAGAGAGCGAGAGTGTGTGTGCGTGAGAGAGAGAGAGAGAGAGAGAGAGAGGGGGGGGGGCATAGTTAAGGGGATTTTTAAAAATCGTCTTACATCATAAATGTCCCTTTTTTACAAGTTTCCCAGCTCTTACTTTAATTTCCTCCTCCTCGTTGACGATACTCGCTGTAAGAGAGATGCTATCTGCTTCTCTCTCCTTCTTCTCCTCCTTCCCGCCTTGTTGATCGATAGTTGTGTGTGTCTCAGTGGCTATTATCTCAGGAGCTCCACTACTCGCTGTTGACAGCTCCAGTGAATCCAGGGCAGTTTCCAAGGAATCATTCCTTAGACAAGACGAAGATGCAAGCACTGATTCTGGTGATTCATTCTTTGCTAGATCTTCGGGCGTATCATCTGAAAATACCGTAATAATATTATGATACATGTACACACACACACACATACACACACAAACACACACACATACACACAAACACACACACGCGCACCCACAAATACACACACACCCACACGCACACGCACACACACACACATATATATATATATATATATATACATAATATATATAATATATAATATATAAATATTTCTCTAAGACTACGAGACGAGTCCGGAATCCGTAACGTGTCCTTTTTCCTATTTTGCACGCTCAGACAAGGTTTTCATTTTCAACTTTAATTTTTTTTTTCTCTGCAATGCTCTCATTGCAAACCTACATTTTAGTCTAGAAAAAAAACACACTTGAGGATGGGGCATCCATTGTTTTGTCATTGGCACTGTTCAATTTCTTCTTCAGATTTGTGTCTTTCTTCGTTTTTCTCCATTCCATGGTGCCCTGTGGTCTCTTGAACTCATACGAACGACAGGTTGCCTTTCCCTTTGTTCTTTGTCTTTGATACAGTTCTGCTTTTCATACTGCATGTCGTGCAGTCTTTTCACTGGGTTCTTGTTTCGCCTCTCTCTGTCTCTCATTTATAACATTCTTTTTCTGCAGGAGCCAGCTTTGCCTCTGGGGGAAAACAGAAATTTAACGTTGATTAAAAGTTCTGTTTGAGAAATCAACTATCAATAGGGCCTGCTCTTCCTACAAATTAATCTAGATGTAGCATTAAGTGACTTAGTGCTGAAGTCAACTAAGCTAAGCTGATTGCTTGTTTGACATATTTTTTTGCGAAGAAGATTCCTATATCCTATTTCAGCACCTCTCTGCAACAACGCGAAAAGCACTTCTACATCTGCAACTAAAAAAACGATCTAAATCCAGACCTACATTTTAAGAACTCTTTGGTGAAAATGGTGAAAATGGTACAGGTTTAAAGCCTTATTAGATAAAGGTTATTTCAGAGGTGGGGCTTCCGAGGTAAACGTCCATCTCCGAAAGGACGGAGTCAAATGGGAAATTCGTGTAGAGTGTCTTTCTCAAGAGCAAAATGTTGGACCGAGCAGATGCTCGAAACCCCTGAACCCGCAATATCACGATAACTTTGAACTCATGGATAGCATTCATGGTCATAGAAGGTTCTAAAATTTGGTAGAACAAAAGTATGTTGGATTATTATTATCACCGATGTAGGAAAAATGGAACGATTCAGTTTTTCATTTTATTCTGTTGTTCCCTTGCTATTGCTCTCAATTTCATTCTTTTACTTAAATTATAGAATAACAATACAGGGGCTTTGTGGAAAAAGTACAGACACATCTTTCATATAATAACTATTCTGTATTGTTGGTGCATAAATGACCCACTTTCAACCCGAACTTTGGTCAGTTTAGTTATTTGACACGTGCCTCTCCTTCCTGATATCTTCTATTCTCTCCTGTTACTCTCAATTCCATCCTGTTACTCAAAGATAAAAATTACAATTCAAGCGTTCTGTTAAAAAACCACAAACGTACCATTAGTTTTAATCTCTTTCATTTACTCAATTAAGCGCGGACTACCTCACATTCTACCCCAAACTATGGTCAGTTAAGCTATTGAACACATTCCCTTATCTCCTGTTACTTTTTATTCTATCCTGTTACCAAAACCCGGGTAACAGGAGGGAAACTAACAGGAAGGAATTCTATACATCATTACCCTGACGACCACTAACTGGGTAGAGCTCATATTATGGTTTGTCTTACCATTGAAATGTAACAGTGGCAGGTTTCCTAACGAAAGGATAGTGTATCTGATTTCTGTATAATAAGTCGTTATAGACCCCGGTATCAGGAGGGACATGTATGCTCAAATACTCACCATGTTGGGTTGAACTTGGCCCCCGTATCTTTCAATCGTACTTTGCATAAGCTCCGCTGTCTCATGTGATATAAAGGAACAGGAAGGGAGTCTTGACTCGCAAAATCTCAAAGAAAATTAATCTAGATCTAGGGAACATTCATGTATGTGAAATGCTGGTTGACAGAAGAGAAGTTTGAAATGGGTTAAAGGAAATATGGAGATAAAAAGTCAATGCTAAATATAATACTAGGATGGCCACCAAGATGTTTGGGAATTCCATATAGCTGTCCAATACTCTGTACAACTGTGAAATATCTAATCCCTGGAACGATGACTTTTATCCCTAAGAATGTTTTTAAAAACTTATAAGTGTTGCGGATCTTCAAATTTTTGCCTTTCGAGCAAGATTTACTAAAGAGCTGTTACATTTCTATGACTTTGGCAGTTTTGAAAACCACATTTTAGGTCAAGGAACGTTTTACCCTGTTCATAAACATAGTTAATGGCAATTTTAAACAATATTTCATATTAGTATCCATGGAATGAGGTCTGGAATCACGAATTTAAAAAATGTGAAATTGTTTTAAGGACTGGTGGGGCACCTGAGGTCTTTTTTGGCTACTACAAGGGCTAGAATGCCGATATTTGCTGTGGGACATCGTGTGTTATTGGGGTGGGGATTTTAAATCAATAGTTCAAAAAAGTATATTGCAAATCGGTTGCTATGGAAACAGCGGCCATATTGAATTGTGTATACCTTTTTCAATCCCATTTTATTTCCTTATTTATTAACCGATTCACTTCTAATTTGGCGTGCCAGCAGTACACATGTAGCTCTTAAATTTAGCTTGTTGAATTTTTGATATATGCTTTAGTTTTTATTTTATGACATTTACAATTGAGATGTTGCAAAAAAAGTGAAAAAAATGGAAAATTCATGCTTTCTAAGCCCATAAATCAAAAACTACTACATTAATCAAAAATTCAACTGGCCAAAATTTAGAACTAGGTGTTGCTGGTATCCTGTGAAACTTACATTAAAACTGAATAAGAAACAGAGCAGAAAAATGGATAATATGTAAAAAAATGGAATTGTGAGAAAACACCCGATACAGGTAAGAAAAGGCTAGACAGCATGTGCTTTCGCCGAAAGACCTGACATAAAAGCACTGCATTAGGGTGTAGCAAGGCTTACATACGTTTCTGGATATTGTTCAGGAAATATCCAGGAACTATAATATGTAATAAACCCAATTTATACAATTTGATCCAAGGACACGATTTCTAGGTGCCCCACCAGCCCTTAATGACCCATCTATATAATATATATATAAATTGT
>NW_004797411.1:936918-938143 GCF_000002075.1 Aplysia californica
ACACACACACACACACACACACACACATGCGAACACTCATGCACACACATAGGCTTAGAATCACATGCATAATATAAATGAGCAGCAATATAAACAATTTTTTTATGAACGCTCTACTAAGGTCGTAAGTATACTTATACAAGATGGTTAAAAAGCAAGCATTTTGGTAGCTGAAGGTAAAAAAGACCTTCTATATCTTTCTGTGTTACAGATCAGAAGCCTAGGTCTTTTACTTCTGACTGATGTTTTTATTTGAGGGAACAAGGGATGTTTGTTGTCCAAAAAGATGGAATTCATTTCTTTGGTGCAAACTGTAATGTACAATTCATCCAAGTAGTGGAATGTAGATGTTGAAATTTTACATGCTTTCCGTTTTAGTCGATTTAATTTGTCGTTATCTTGATGTCTTGTGTTCAAGGCCCATGCTGTTTTTACAAAAATTGATCACACTTTCTATGGTTGTATGGTTGAACATGAACATCAATGTTTGATCAACTTTAATAAAAAATACTTTTGCTTCCTTAGTAAAAGCAGTCTTTTGTTCACTTTTTTATGCTGTAGAGAAGTGTGGACCCGCCAGCTAAGTTTGTTGTCTATTGTAACATCCAAATACTTATAGTCTGACACTTGCTCGATGTTTTCACATTTAATTTCGAGTGGCTGCAGGTGCAGTTTCGTTATTCTAAAATCAACAACAAGCTCTTTTATTGTTTTTTCCCATTTAAATATTAACTGGGCCCCCTTTCGATGAAAGAAATTATCAAATGAAAGTGATTGGTCTACTATTATTCATACGAGGGGCATATCAAAAGTTTTATTTTACCTGACCATGAAAGAACAAAGACAGAAAGCTGAAATTAGCGGTGAAATCCAACAATCATCGTCCCAGAAAGCATGTAAATTTTGGGGAATTTTCAACTACTGGCTTTAACTCCAGTGCACTTTACGTGAATGGGGGTATGTTGTTCTCCAGTTTCAACACAAAAATGAAGAAAATTGAGCACAGACAGTAATTTAGTTTTTGTTCTTGCCGCAAGGCAAGCAACTACAAGACATTTTGCGGAGATGTATGTCGTATATGGAACAGAATGCCTTTCCTATGCAGTAGTACAATTTAGGTATAAAATTATTCAAATGCGGACTCACGGACATGGAAGGTAACCACCGTGAGGGTCGCCCTGTGACAGCAACAGCAAAGAGAATATGTTGAAAATCAAGAAACTTG
>NW_004797411.1:939095-940399 GCF_000002075.1 Aplysia californica
CCCCGTATTTACACTCTACTGGAACTAGAATGGAGCAATAAATATTGAGAGATGCAACAATTTAGAATGTCTAGAGGTATACTCTCAAAACAAAATGCGCCAATCACTTCCGGCACTTCCGCTGTGATTGTCAGCAAGGCAGATTGTTTCTTTTCTCAGTTAAATAATCACAAAGGCCATATAAGGACGGACACCTTTTGTCAAATATATGTTTCTAAATTCAAAAAATAAATTTTAAAAAAGAATCTGACTCTGTAGCTGTAGTAGTTTTATGGGAAAAGTGACACATGTGTTTCCAAGTTGCATATAAAACAGATATATCGGGGGCTAGCTGTAAAAATATATTAATTCTTACACTAATTTTACAAGAAAGAGAAAAAAAAACATGTTTCCTTCTTGAATTATACCTACATTATGCTTTGCTTTATGCTCTTATGGTAGGTAAGATCTGACACCTAGCCAGCTCAGACAAGGGCGAAACAATCTCTGTGGTTCCGAGTGCAAATTGCGTTAAAGATCTCTTGGTAGTCAAAATTGGCAAGAGTAGGCTTCGGCTGCTACTCAGGTGATGTGTCCCGTGCGCTCATATGGCCGGCCTTATGCAGTTGGGAGCGCCGTAAAACACTTACACCCCCCCCCCCCAACCTCCAAGCTGGCCGACCATATAAATTCAAAAAATGATTAGCAATAACTCGGTCATATTCGGACCTATTTCAACAAAACTTCTAAAAAATTGAATTCAAGGGAGGGGACGTTGTATTTGTCACTATATAAAAAGCAGTTAACGTGTCCCCCCCAAGAAAGTTAAACATAAAACTTTGGAACTTCTTGAAATCAACCATTATTTTTCATTTGAAAATGTCACTAATTGTGCAATGAAGAACAAATGTATACAAAATCTATATTTCCAAATAAACTCAGGAATGTGATAGCTATTTAATTATCCAGATGTTGACCGTTTTCCCCCTTTAAGCAGCAATACTATGTTACTGGGAAATTTGATTAACCCAATAGCATATTTCTGAGTCCTTTTTTAGGGGGGAAGTCATGTTCAACAATGAGTTTTAACTTTTCGGTTGTTTGCGGTTTGTTTCCGGAGAATATGTCCTAGAAAAAATCCAAAAGGTAATGCTAGAAAGGGTTCACTTTAGGGGGGGAATGTGGTGCTGAACGCTTTTTAGCAGTACAATTTTGGTTTTTACCTAATTTAGATTGAAATTTTTAAAATTTGAAATTTCTCGAACACGTTCATTAATTTTCCTCATATTTACAAATCAACGACCATGACATCGAGGACGACAATG
>NW_004797411.1:942231-948198 GCF_000002075.1 Aplysia californica
GGAGGAGGAGGAGGAGGAGGAGGAGGAGGAGGAAGAGAAAGATGAAGAGGAGGATGCGTCTCCTTCATCAGGTTTCGTTCAAATCAAGGGCTATTTATAATTCGTGGTAAGATGAAAGCAACAATGACGACAACAGCATTTTGATCTGCTGTTTAAGTAAAGAAAGCATGTGGACACGATAATCATCATTTAGCGTAGGAGAAAACGCTAAATGGACAGATAGAAGCAACATAGGAAAAATTAACAAGTCGGCCCTAGTAGTGCCCGAAACAAGAATTACAAGAAACATAAACGCCAACTAAAAGAGGAGAAAAAGCAAGAAAAATCAATTCAAAGTAAGTCGAATCTGACAACAAACAAAGGATTATACTTTGAAGAGAATATAATAATATACAAAAAAGGTGGATTTTAATTATGTTTCTCTAATTGTATCGCCCTACTTGACACACGAATGAGTTACAGTCTCATGAGTCAAAATGCTCCTCGAGTATTCGGAAAATGAACAAAAGAAAGAAGGAGCACAAATTTATAGGTGTGATACAAAATATGGGGTGCTTACTCTCCGTGGGGCTAAATCCTGGTTGTCATGACATTTTGTGAGAGATTATTTTTTTTAAGAATAAGAGTTTCAAATAAAATTTGACCCAAATAACAATGTACCTCTCCCTCGCAGTAGACAGAAATTTTAGCTGCAGGCTGTTGTTTTGGATTTTTTTCACGTTTTCTTTTTTCGAATAAAAGCGGGTGTTGTTGAAACTGTAACTGTTGTTATTGTCTTTGCTTTTGTTAGCTTATTCATTTTGTTTGTTCATATGAGGGTTGAAAACAATGAATAGAGAAAGAATAATAAATCAAATTGCAATTCATTGCTCTCAGGTGATTAAGACCGGTACCGCACTACAACTTTTTGTTGTTGACCAAATTCAAATAAGTTTATAAAATAGCTAGGATGAACCCAAAATTCCTTTCGATACTTCTTTTTCCGAATGGAAAATATCAAAGCACAACAAACACTAGCAACCTCTGTCGCGTCCATGTTGCAATGACAAAAAAATGTACTACGATTGGACAATATTGACCAACTGTTGAATCATGGTGATGTAGGGCTCAGAGTACCTCAACTCGACAACATAGTTTCAACTATTCAGTTCATCAACTAAAGCGTTGTAGTGTGGCACCGGCCTAAGAGAGACAACCAAATACAGGGAGGTGTCGCTCACTTACCTTTGATTGCCCGGCGCTCGCTTTTTCTTCTCGTTGTTTTCTTAAAACATAAAAGAATAACTGATGATAAAATGGAATGTCAATTTCAGTAGAGAAAAAGAAAAACAAATGGACAAGAGAAAAAGAGAAACAAATGGACAAGAGAAAAAGAGAAACAAATGGACACCAAGTCGTTCATTTGGTGCGTGCAGGGTAAAAGAAAAAACCTATAATGTAAAAACATGGGGGAGGGTGAAGAAACTGAACTGTGCAAATCAGTATGTTCCCGATTATTGTTGGTATACACAATCTAGACAACCCGCCCGACATCAAAATAATGAATATTAATGACCCTATTTTTCGTTTCGTTGATTGCATTCATTGAATAATGAATAATTTCAATCATTTCATTAAGTCCGGTATCTTGCCGGTGAATCCTCGGCTGATTTTGCCGTTATTTTGCGAACCAGAGCTGAGACGACTTTCTACTCCTGGTAAGTCTGCCATTTTGTTATCTCACACTGTTATTATCACGTGGCAAGCTCTAGCAGGTAGCGCATGCGTGAATTGCTAAATATGCAAATGAATGTTATTTTGGGCTATAGAAAAGCATGAGTCATGCATTCCAGGGATCCCCGTGACAGTGGTTGCCCCGTTGGGCAGATTGAAGGGGTGGGCGGACAGCACGGACTGTTTTGGGAAAGGGTTTGGCCATCCCGCCCGGGATGGGCGGATAGAGCAAACCGATATGGATTGGGTTGGGCGGGTGGACCAAACCATAAAAATTGGACCAGAATCGTCGTCCAGCCATGCTTATTTTATTTCTAGAAACGAATTATGGACAAATAAGCCAACGTGTAGCCATAGTTAAGGGCTCTCAGCGATTACACATTCATGCTAGTTTTAGGAATTCCCTTATTTTATTTCTAGGAACGAAATACAATGTATTACCAAATAGGCCAATGTATAAAGCCAAAATTAATATGTCTTGTTTATCTACACTTTGTTAATATTTAGCCTAGATCTAGATCTACTCTAGATCTATATGTAAGGCATAATATTGATTTCAGGGCACTAACTCAAATAGTGGATGTTGGAAGGTGCCCTGGAGTGGTTTGTTCCTTCTTTCCTATTAAATGTTTATCGTCCTTCTCTCCTTCTTTTTGCG
The DNA here is from genome assembly GCF_000002075.1 of Aplysia californica. Taxonomy (NCBI): domain Eukaryota; kingdom Metazoa; phylum Mollusca; class Gastropoda; order Aplysiida; family Aplysiidae; genus Aplysia; species Aplysia californica. Next base: position 944,603 of record NW_004797411.1, read on the forward strand.
TTTGTTGCTCTCTTATAACACCTCTAATCTAGGCACTTATATGGCATTATTGTGTTGCGAGTGCCATAAATAAAACATTACAAAGGCTGTCAAGGGTGGAATGGTCTTGAGAAAGGCTGTTCGAGAATTCTGGGTACTTTGAACAACCCTAAGACTGCAAACACAGTGGATCCGGCGGGCGGGCGTTTTCTGCTCGGTTCGTTTTTGTTCGGTGAGGTACAAACACAGTGGGCCATGGTATCACGCGTGTTACGACTAAAACAAAGGAGAGGGGTGTAGCCTAGTGTACGTGATGCCCCAGTCGAGAGAGAGAGAGAGAGAGAGAGAGAGAGAGAGAGAGAGAGAGAGAGAGAGAGAGAGCGAGAGAGAGAGAGCAGGGGCGAAGCGTCTATATAATCAAATAATCACTGCTTCCCTTTCTAATTTTGAAACATTGTCATTGTTGCTGTCAAATTCATCCTTAAACGTAAACCTCATAAATTAAATGTAAAAAGACGTTCGTAACCAACAACGAACAGTATGCCTAACATTCAAAACGGTTTCACGGCCACAGAAATAGCCTCCTCACCCCTCTCGGGCCACTCCATAAGCAGTCGCAAGCTTTGTGATTAAGTAAGCTTAAAGTGAGGCTGGAATAAAGTTGAAGGGAACATGTGCATGGCAGTCAAAGCTGTTTCATTGCCACATATACCCTGTTCACCCCTTTGGGGCCACAGTTAAAATCAATCACAAGCCCTGATTAAGTAAGCTAACTAACACTGGTCGAGTCTACCTCACAAATGTGAGGGGAACTAACTCTTAATAATCTCTTGACTGCTGCTTGTGCTTGTTTTTTTTCCTCGACTTTTTACCGTCCTATAATCAGATCGTGACCTCGATTATGACACCAGCTCCTGGCCGCGAAAGGCTAACAAAAAAAGCCAAATGTGAAATTAAAAAAATAATAATTGTCATGTTCTACCAAAGAGTTAGACTCACTGGTAGATCTATAACATATAGATCTAGTACTGACATCTCTGCTTCTTTGCTTTGTGTTTATGTATTCACATCTAAAGTTAAGTTTAATTTTAGTGGGAACTGATATTTAATAAGATACTTTCCCGATTATTTTGGCGGTTGAACCTACAATATGAATTCCGGATTTGTTTTCATTCACAACTCAGAGTCGCCGCCTCGAGTAAGATTCTTGTGTGATATCTACAGGCCATATCTGGTCCCATTTCACTTTGATTACCCTGTCAAACAAGTCAGCCTTCGCCCCTGAGAGAGAGAGAGAGAGAAAGAGAGAGAGAGAGAGAGAGAGAGAGAGAGAGAGAGAGAGAGAGAGAGAGAGAGAGAGAGAGTGATTGGGTGACAGACAGGCAGACAGACAGACAGAATGAAAAAGTATTAAAAACAATGCCACTTACCATCCAAATTTATCTTTTCTCCAATCTCAGTCCATTGCTTATTCAAATATACGCTCTGTTGCAATAATTGTCGTTTGTCTTGTCAAATAGAGCTAGCCGCTTTTGCACCTCTTCTTTCACAAGGGTCAATGATTTTAGCGAAACAAGGGCAAGAATTTTTCACAATCGGAAAGGGGCAGACGTGAAACAGACGCCAGGTAACCACTGTGGCGCAAACACATATTTTGGCAGCAATAAAGAAGACGTACTGTACTTTCCGTTAACGAGGCGTTGGGCCATAAAGGTCAACTCACGATTCGTGCAGAAAACGCCCGCCCGCCGGATCCACTGTGTTTGCAGTCTTAGGGATAAATTAGAAGGGAAAACGGCCCAATCGGTTATAGCAGGGACAAAGGTTCGTCTAAAAAGTAAGAGAGAGAGAGAGAGAGAGAGAGAGAGAGAGAGAGAGAGAGAGAGAGAGAGAGAGAGAGAGAGAGAGAGAGAGAGAGAGACAGTGATGGAGCAAGCTTTCGTAAGTCACGCCACTGCTAGCACATGCAGAGGGTGAAGCAAGAGAGGGCAGCGGTGTGCTGCAGACTTCGATCTATTCCTAATACACCTGGATTAGTCCACCAATGATTACTTCCCTTGGTTTTCTTATTTAACAGGGATCTGACATAACAGGACTGGGACTTTTTCTCTGGTCCCACCACCCCTGTTATATCAGGTTTCCACTGTAGTGTTGTACATATGTATATGTTTTGGTATGGTTTTGGTAAGTGTTTTACAGCGCTCACAACTGCATAAGGTCATATGAGCACTAAGGGGTGGATGTCAACAGAGAAGTCCTTACAGGATATCAGGCTTACTCTGCTCACCTCTCCAGCTTCAACAGCACAAAGTCTGCTTCGACTATCAAGGCACCACAGAAATAGCGGGACTCAAGAGTGTGATAAACATACAAAAGAAGTAGAGGCAAAATGACGATAGTAAGGATTAGGAAAGAAAAGGCAGAAAATCCCTGTTGCAGTTCAGGCACAGTAATGAGCATGACATGGAAGAATCAGCCCATTTACAATTCTTCTGTGCGTAAGTACGAGAGGTCTGAAAGTCAAGATTGGGTGGGGTGCAACAAGTGTCTTAAGTGGTATCATTAGAGGTGTGTGGCAAGTATAGATTGGTTAGTATTGGATGACGAGCCGTTGGGAGCGCTTGATTTTGTGTGTGATGCATGCTTGTGTGGATTTTCGATACTGGTCATATTGTGGAATAAATGAGTATGATGATGAGTAGCCTAGTTGTAAGTCTTGACTGTGTATGCATGCTTGTGTGCCATGATGATTTACTGAATTTGCATTGAAATATTATTTCAATTTGTTTTTGTTTCTTATGACTAAACTTGTTGAACTTTTTTTCAATAAACATTCCATGATCTTTTGAACTTTTCAATTCATTTGTCCTTCAAATATATAACTTTCAATTGGTGAAGTCTCTAGATCTATATCTAGTAGATTTTAGAGCGTTTGGAATGGAGCGTCTATGTATACACGGTAACCGGCAACCGGGCACGTAGTCTCAGTGTCACGTACACGGTAACCCAGCAATTCAAAACTCCAAGTTCAGTTTTTGTCATTCGGTGTTGCCTTCCACCCCACCCCTCCCTCGACTGTACCTTTAAAAAAAATCAATAAAATATCCCCATTCCGGAGCGCCATACTTCGCAGCGCACAGACTTCAAATGAACTTTGGTGACCCCAACTGGTACTCACAATGTGATACGCACGCAGGGGTTCATTGACCGGTCACGATGGCGAGCCTGACAAGACGCTTGTATGACTTTCTTTTTTTTCCAGCAAGCATCCAGCAACTGACAGCACAGGACAAATGTTGATTTATTTTCATTCCGGTTACCGTGTACGTAGATACTCAGACTAGGTGCCCGGTTACCTTGTACGTAGACACTCAGACTAGGTGCCCGGTTACCTTGTACGTAGACACTCAGACTAGGTGCCCGGCTACCTTGTACGTAGACACTCAGACTAGGTGCCCGGCTACCTTGTACGTAGACACTCAGACTAGGTGCCCGGCTACCGTGTACGTAGACACTCAGACTAGGTGCCCGGCTACCGTGTACGTAGACACTCAGACTAGGTGCCCGGCTACCGTGTACGTAGACACTCAGACTAGGTGCCCGGCTACCGTGTACGT
>NW_004797411.1:949154-961701 GCF_000002075.1 Aplysia californica
ATACAGTGGGGGCGGGTAGCCCAGACTAGGGGGGGGGGCGGTCTGCGTGGACTGGTGTGGGCATATAGCCCAGACCCTGGGCAGATAACCCGGACCACTTAGAAAATAGTTTTGGCTATCAACTGGAAAGAAATATGGCATATTATGAGAAATGCACTCTTCTGAGGGATGAAGAAAGTGTGGCGGTTCAGTAATTGTGGCTTACTTGGGTTGCCAAAAGACAGGAGACTCAAGTGAGCCAAAATGGGTTAAGTGGGCGGATTGCCCAGACAGTACTCTAGATAAATCTAGATCTAGATCTAAGTGATTGTAACAGAATTACCTTTTTGGGATTGTGCGGCATATTTAAAAGAGTTGTGCGTTTTTACTTGACCTCTGACACCCTTTATGGCATCCAGCGACCCTCTCCACTTTTTGGCGTTCTGATATTACTGAAAAATATCTTTCATTAGTTACGTTAGAGAAGGTGAAAATCCAAACAAATCCAGGATGTTTACAAGATAATATGAATTAAAGTCTAAGTTGACATCGGCAATTTCATACTGAACGTGCACAAACGTGGGTGACGTAACATGGTAAAGTACACAGAGTGCAGAATTTGTTCAGAGATTGAAGACAACATTGCACACCATAATGCGTGTTTATAAACAATAATTGGTAGGCCTATAATTTATAGATAGTATTTTGTGTATTTATATTGTATTATATCATGCATCATCACCCGGTGCCCTGCCGACTGGCGTGGACAATCATGGACCTCCGCTTCTCTCTGTCTTGCGTTGCTGCGATGGTGTCTGTCGTTCCTACTGTTCCCAGCCATGTTGTCAACTTGTCCGGTATCTTTCCCCTCTGTCTGCCTCTGACTCTCTTTCCATCAAACTTGATTGCTGTTACAATATTCTCCTATCCCCAATGCTTCATTCCGCATCGTGTATTCACGGAAATATGCCTGTCTCTTTCGTAGGCTATATTCGTCATAAGCTGTCATCTGCAATTTGCTTCAACCAAGACTTCTTGTTTTTCTAGCAGCTGTCCATGGGATACGTAGCATGCGTCTTATGAACAACAACTATGTCGCCTCAATTGTTCTTTCCATCCAGCTGTACATTGATTGTCCATGCTTCGCACACGTATAATAGGATTGGCTGGATGTAACTTTTCCGTACTCTTATTCTTGTTTTCAGTGACATTTTGAAGTTGTTAAGTATCTGTTTCATTTTGTGGAAGGTCGCCTTTTCTTGGCAAATGCGGCTTTTATCCTCCCCCAATATTTAAAATGTTGTACTTGCTTGATATTGCAGGTTGGGGTTAGGGTTTTTTTCTGCTTATTACCATTGTTTCAGTGTTCTTGATTTTTAAGCTGAGGCCCATGTTGTCACTCTCTTGTATGATGGCATTCAATAGATCATGTAGGTGTTCTTTACCTTCTGCTATTAGGGCTGGGTCGTCTGCATATCTCAGATTGTTTACAATATATTTTCACTATACTTGTATATAATATATGCATGTTTTTATATAAATAAAATATTATATATAAATTATTATAAATATATAATGTAGACTCCGCAGTGTGTGCGGACCAAAGACGTCGAGATGTGTTGGAGTCAGCCGAGGGCTACACACCATTGTTTCATCTAAACGGTGCTGTTTATTTTATTTTTTTCTACACGCTACCAGTTTTACTATTGCAAAATGTCCCCGTGGAAAAACAAGGAAACTGGGCGCTTTTTCGGTAGTTCCCACCCTGCTTATTTGGACCTAGATCCAGATCTAGATTTAGATCAGAAGGCTATGTTTGATGCGCGGCGAGCGAGAGATATCAAACCTAACGTGAAAACACCAAATTATGGTAAAATGACCCCCCCCCCCTCCCCCCGTTTTGAACCCCCCTCCACAATCTTATTAGATTTCTACCTGCCCCCCTTGAAACCCCCCCTACTCCTACTTTAGGGACCAAAACTGGCTAATAGTAATGGAGGGTTGGGGGGGGGGGGGGGCTATTGAAAAACTAAACTCTTCTACAGTTCATAGAACATTATCGAACGTTGCCAGTATTGTGGAAATAGAATATTTGTGTGTGTAGGTACTTCTTTTTAATAGCCATTCTTTAGCACAGATGGTCCTCTTTCTGGATTTCTTTTAGGATTTGAGAACAAATCATGCTTCCAAATCATCCAGGTAGCTTGCTTCAGCCATTGTGGACGTTTTTGACCTAGATCTAGCTACAACAGTCCAAGTACGGATAAAAAACTGTACGTCTGAACGGAAATTCTCTCGTCGACAATCTGTCGGTTTACCGATGACCCAGATCGAGCGTCCGTCGGTTAAACTGTCAGTTTGTCGATCAGCGAACTGTACGTCTAAATGCGGCTTTATTCTACATTAGTGTCCAAGTGTAATTTTCAAGATTTAAAAAGTCTTGAATTTTAATTACGATTATATTTTTGCTGAAAATTTATTTGCAAATCCTTCTGTTGTTCAATTTGATTAAAGTTCATGAAGTTTTCTTCACCCATTGTTAGGCATTGTAAAATTTAATAAAGGGATGCAAGCGTTGTGTACAGCTCTTCTCGGGAAATACACAGTTACACCCCTTGAAAACCGTTTAAGATCCATTTTCTCAAAAGCAGTTACCAAGTTGATCCAGTTCACAATCTAGCAATCGAGGCGGCCTAGATCATATCAGCTTTTATAAATGACCATCAAACAATTAAGCCTACATTATTTGAAATTTGAAAGTCACTCTATCATTCAAATAATAAAAAACCCACTGTTTAGGTAACTTGCATTGCCTTTCGAATTTTTGTTTACATTAATTAATTAATTTTTTTTTGTATGAGGTTTTACGGCGCTCGCAACTGCGTAAGGTCATATGAGCGCGCGAAACACAAGTTAGTTTTATTCGTAACAGTTCACTGTACGGCTGGGTTCGGGTCAATAGTTAGATCTTAAATTGATAAAATATTTAAAATTCGGTGTAAATATATTTTCAATCTAAAACAACTTTCATAAATAACATCGACATTTGTAACAATTTAAGTTCACTCTATAATGTCCCATGAAGGCCAATGGCTTTCATAAAATTAAAAAAATCTGTTGGGAACAAGGACGGAAAAACTATCTTGCAGTTTTTTGCATTTAAAGTTTTTCCTTCGGGTCTCTCCGAAGTCTAGACATTCGGTTAAAATGTGTCTAATGGTAAAATCTGTTTCGCATCTGACACAGAACGGCTTCTTATCTCTCTGAAGGAGGTATTTGTGTGTTAGGGCCGTGTGTCCGATGTGTAATCGAGTAAAAATAACTTCGTCTGTTCTTGAGAGGCCCAGAGGATTTTGCAGTCCCAGTTTGGGTTTAATGCTTTGAAGTTTGTAATTTGTTTTGTTTTTTTCAATAGCTCTCCCACAGACTGGAGGTCTACATCAATTCTATCACTACATAACATACTAAACAAACAACTATAGAAATGAAAGAAGATTAACAATATTATGTAATGGAAAAAAGGATAGTAGACAATATACGAGTATAACAGTCTTGGTTAATTACTTTTTTAGAAATAATAAAAGCTACTTCCCTTGCTATTCTGATATTCTTACCTACCCTTACAAAATCAAAAATATTGGAAATCTATGTGAGTTCTGCAAAAGCTTTACCTGATAGACAAAAACTAACTAGATCTACATGAATCAGCATTATATCAGTTTCCAAATAACTTGACAAATTTTATTGCTGAAAAGCCTTTTTTATCTTTGACCAATGTAGATCTAGATCTAGATCTCATTGTAATGTAAGAATGACTCTCTGATGACAACTGCGGTAACCTCGGAACCAATGTCTGACTGCAGAATCACAGGAGCGCCCAGTAAAGTGAAAATACCCACCAACTGAAACGCTACCTCACCACCTCTTTTTGATGCCATTGGTCTCAATACGACGAATTAAGTCGGATGGTCTTGGTAAACCATAATTCAACTATTTGAAAGAATAGGTCGGACAACAACACCTTTTTTTTTGTCTCTTTGTTTTTTCCTGGCATGCCTTACAAACAAACTTGAACAGTTCTATGCTTTCTCGGCGCACATTTGCAAATTTTTTATCAGGTTCTTTAATCATCCTGTCGCGCACACCATGTCCTGTTGCAAGGTGAGTAGTCTTTATCACATCGTCAGTTTCTTCGAGCGTAACGAGGTAGACTGGCGATTCTGTTGGTGACTTGCGTCTCTTTATTAGCTTCTCAACGAGGCCACATTGAAGTATTTCATATCTGTATAGAAATAACAGAGAGATATAGAGAGACAGAGGGAGACGGGGAGAGAGATATAGAAAGAGAGATGTAGAGAGATATAGAGAGAGAAGGAGAGAGAAAAAGAGAGAACGAAGATAGAGAAAGAGAGAGAGAGAGAGAGAGAGAGAGAGAGAGAGAGAGAGAGAGAGAGAGAGAGAGAGAGAGAGAGAGTGTGTTCACTGTGTTCACAGTCACGTCCTGTGTCGAGCCAAAAGACCAGGCAATTGACTGAAGAGGATAATAGATAGCACACGAGAGAGTTTGTTTGTTTGTTTATTTGGGGTTTTCCCTGTCCACCATGACGGTAATCTCAGGGTACACGAGAGAGAGAGAGAGAGAGAGAGAGAGAGAGAGAAAGAGAAAGAGTGAGAGAGAGAGAGAGAGAAAGGAGAGAGAGAGGAGAGAGAGAGAGAGAGAGAGAGAGAGAAAGAGTGAGAGAGAGAGAGAGAGAGAGAGAGAGAGAGAGAAAGGAGAGAGAGGAGAGAGAGAGGAGAGAGAGAGAGAGAGAGAGAGAGAGAAAGGAGAGAGAGGAGAGAGAGAGGAGAGAGAGAGAGAGAAAGAGTGAGAGAGAGAGAGAGAAAGGAGAGAGAGAGAGAGAGAGAAAGGAGAGAGAGAGAGAGGAGAGAGAGAGAGAGAGAGAGAGAGAGAGAGAGAGAGAGAGAGAGATGAGGGAGGGGAGAGAGAGAGAGAGTTGACCTCAACGTTACTAAAATAGCAATAACAGTTTTCTTTTTTTAACAGTTTACACTTCACTTGTCACTTGCATTCTTCGCTTTTAAGATCTCTTGTTTAACTTTACGCTATTTTTGGTTCCGCCCAGTCAACAGTAAACGTTATTTCTTAGGTCTTTTTAATCCACACTCTTAGAAAAATGCGAACGTGAACAAATAACCACGAACTGTTGTTTATTCTTCTTTCGCTTACATCCACATTTTAATATATACTGGGGCATCTAGTATTGCTACTCATTTTTGTACCCCATATCTTACTTTGCAATCTCATATCTTGACATCATTAAAATAACCAATGCCATTGCGGTATCAACCACGATGAATAATTATTTCATAAAATGGAACTACTATATCAATCTAAGAGCAGAAAAACAGGAGGGTTTTTTTTTCAAATTACATAAGAAAAACAAAATTCCGATAGGACTTAACAACATTCGGATGTGGACGAACAGCAGGAAGCTATCAAAGACCCGCTATCTAATTATTGGCATAAAATACTGGTGGGGAGTATGATAGGGATACTCAAACATACATACGTGGAGGGAGAGAGAGAGAGAGAGAGAGAGAGAGAGAGAGAGAGAGAGAGAGAGAGAGAGAGAGAGGTTTGTTTTTGTTTTTGTAAAGTGTTTTATGGGTGGCGGCCGAAGCCTACTCTTATCGATTTTAGACCACCAAGGAATCTTTAACGTGCGCAACTTGCACACGGGCCCTCCGAGATTTTTCGCCGTTGTCCGAGAAGGCTAGGTGTAGATCTTTCTTACCAGAAGATCAGGGGTGTGGCTTAAAGACAGCAGTAAGAAGAAGCGAAGGAGTAGCAGTAGAAAGGCTGCAGAAAGAGTCAGGAGCCCTGAGGAAGAGGCAAAGGAGGTGAGGGGGTGGGGACAGAAAGAGGTGACGAAAGCAGATGACAGAACATTGCTAGAGAGCAGGAAATGAGGCGAAAGGAGACAAATTTAGAGAAGAAAATGTTTCGGTCGCTACCCGGATTCGAAACCGGGACCTTTTCGATGAGAGGCGAACACCTTAACCTCTAGGTCACGAGAGCCCCCAGAGTGAGAGAGAGAGAGAGAGAGAGAGAGAGAGAGAGAGAGAGAGAGAGAGAGAGAGAGAGACAGAGACAGACAGACAGACAGACAGACAGACAGACAGACAGACAGACAGACAGACAGACAGACAGACAGACAGACAGACAGGGTTTGGATTATGAGTAAAGTCGCTTTTATTTATGTGTGGTTTTATGGCGCTTCGCACACCTGTAGGATTCATATCGGAGCTTTTTACAGATGACCACTAAAAAGCTGGTATGATTTCGTTTTTCAAGAGTAAATGTCAAGTAGCATTGGCCCTGTGAGAAAGTGCTTTGTCTTACATGGAGATAGTTACTTTAATGTCACCATGGGAAGTCCACTAAATCAAGCCAGCCTGTGATTCTCAAGAGGGTGCTTTTGTTCATTGTACCCCAGACCACACCAAACAATGGCTGTTACGGGGCCACTGTTCCTCACTGACAGATGATTATGTCCAAAATCTAGCAAAACACAATCAGTGTACGAAGTAAAAGAGTTTCTTGCTCTACACCAAACTGATAGTTACTTAGTTACTAAACAAAACTCAAATGAGCACATGCAATGTTGAGTGCAGGTTATAGGTGGTATTTGCGACCGCTCTCTATTTCAATCTATTTAAACATATATCATCCGAAGATGCTGTTCATTGCAGAGACAATGGTATTTTCGATTCATTTAATATTCAATATGTCCATTGATCAACCAATGTCGATGCACCTAAATACACTCACGGATACACTTTCACGCTTCCGTGATTTCTCTCAGGTTTGCCAAATCTATTTTTAAGGTAAATTTTGAGCGACTCTCAATATAGATGAAATATTTATGTGTCAAATGATGCAGAATTTATTTACCCTTAAACTGACATGGTGCATGGGTTGGTAGTGCAAGGCTTTAACCCGATGATTGGCCTATTACCTTTCAAAATTCTTTTGGACACAATCATATATATATATACATGTATATATATAGAAAAAGAGATAGATAGATAGTAGATATATAAATAGATAGATAGATAGATAGATAGATAGATAGATAGATAGATAGATAGATAGATAGAAAAAAATCGACATCACGTCTTCTGCAAACTAAAAAAAGAGCCAAACCGATCACACCCAGTTGAATTTTGCAAGAACAAGTCTTGATCATTGAGGAAATTCCTATAGATCTGTCTATAATTACTCTAGTTTTGCTTTCTATCACTTGACCCCAGTCATTCCGCTGCCCTTTTTATAAAAAACAAATCGATAATGAAAATCGATGCCCTCTAACCATATGGACTCGCTACGGAGACCCACCATGTTTTATTGAACAAGAGACGAGCGAGAATCGATCGAGATTATTTCACGCCCAGACTCATTCGCGACGTGACTAAGACGGTAGGCTGATCATATTCTCGTAGTCCTGTAACGGTACCACGACCCGAAATGCGGAGTACCGGTATGCTGATGAGATTCGCTTAGTAGGTATTAAAACAAAACAACGACACCAGAGAAAACCATAACCAAACGAATTTGCTTGAACACAATGGATTAACGTTAAAGCTAATAACAATATAATATCAAATGACACACTTTGGTAGTGCATAGTACGTACTTCACTGTAACTGTAAACTCTATAAATTACAAATACACAATAAATTATACTCATTATTAAGAAATGACACATCTAAAACTAAAACGAACATTGACTGTCGTTTGGAATTTAAAGAATCTCAATGAAGACTATATTCAAAATATATAGCAAACTGACATATTATGTTTGTTTACAGATACAATTAATGGAAAAAAAGAGTAGTTCAAGAAAAATGTCAACGAAGAATTCTATCAATTAAACAGTGGAATGAATTTGTTTCAAATTTTAAAAAGTGCTGGAAAGAGCTGGGATTGAAAATATCAACAAAACCATCAATTGGAGAAGACGTAACGTGCTTTGAGAGTGCCAAGAACAAGAGAACTATCAGACATGGAACTGGTGCAGAAATGAAAAAAAAAGATGAAAAAGAAGACAACTGGCATTTACAGAAGCACACTCAGGTCTGAGGAAATCACCCAGTGTAGTGCAAGGCTTTAACACGATGATTGGCCTTTTACATGTTCACATTTCTTTTGGACACAACAGCCAAGGTTAGAGGAAGTAGCCAGGGACAGGCACGCTTGAGGTGCGTCGACTGCTTTCTGTACATGTCCTATGTACCTGGCAGACCAAAAAGAAAGTAATTAAAAATAGTTTTGGCGTAAACATGTTTTGTTGCTAATTTGGTGAAATTAGTTTTTAAAATGTGTGTAAAATTTTAGTTTCTCATTAAAACTCCAACTCGGGCAGAGAATCAGACTCGAACCTCCAACCCTACGGTGCCTGGACGAAACTTGACTTTGAGTGAAAAATAAACGACCAGTGTATCTTTATTCTGCTGCCCTCAGGATACAAAGAGCATTGCGAGGAACCAATCGTCGGATTATTTCGACTTGCATGATTCTATTTTCAACGGACTTGCTTTAACAGTTCTGAACCGGCCAGCTAACGGCTTGCTGGCGGAACAGGCTAAGTTGTGAGGCCTGAGTTGGTTACCGACTGTTGCTGTTACTACAGGCCTACATTCAAACTTGAAGTGTTCCTACTCAGGTGAGGATTGTGCCATTGATTTACCTGGCGAGACGTCGTTCGAATTCGGCGGGCTTGCTGGAATACCACGGGGAGCTACTGCCTTATCAAGGTAAATACATGTACATGAGAAGGTAGATCTCTACACGTCGGAAAAGCATCGTCTGTGTAACGCTATAAGAGTCGAAGACACGTGCACATACATAGTTATTGAACTTTTTCAAAGCATTCATAGGGTATCTGTCTGCTACCCTTTCACTATTTTGTATTTATGTATATATATATATATATATATATATATATATATATATATATATATATATATATATATATATATATATATATATATATGTGTGTGTGTGTGTGTGTGTGTGTGTGTGTGTGTGTGTGTGTGTGTATTATACATCCTCGCATGTGCCGGTTTAATTCTGGTTCTTTATAGTTGTTTTGGAGAGTGGTGGATTTTCGGTGACGGAGTCGAATACGCGTCAAATTTAGATTATGGGGTTTCCTTTGTAAAATGAAGCGCAAATTGTCTTTCTTGAATATCAAATATTTGGTTGAAAATTTACCCTGAGAATTTGACACCAGGGCATTTTCCTTTGAAATAATAATTGTATAAAGGTTTTTATTATGTCGCTGGCAGAAGTGGAAAAAGGGTTTATAATAATTAAAGATGCATGTTGGGTCCAAGCAATTTCTCTTTCTCTCAGTTAATGGAGAGCCTATTTTTTTCTCTCATATGTTTTGACATTGAAAACTGTTCGCATCTCTGCCATCCCACAGAAATACCTTCAACATTTGAACGTTGTCATAAAGAAACACATTGTTTTTTCTATTCTACTACACCTCATTAAAGCACTGTCTGCCTTTGAAAGTTCGATTCTCGAGTGTGGAAGACATTTAATGGAGAACCTCAACCTGCTGAAATGCTGTATCCCACTCAGCCCCGGTAGACCCTGACAGAGGAGATGGAAGAATCCATTTTTCTAAATAATTTAAATTTGGCTAATTAGGGTGTACTTTTTTTTATTGAAAACTTTTATTCTCATGACTTATATACAGATGATGCCAAATAAGGATGCGCTCCGAGACCCCAACATAAGCTTGAAGGATAAACTATCGATTCACTTCGAGAAAAGAAAGGCCTCATTTGTAGACGACAGGTTCATGAACCGATGGGGACCCCCTGCTGTTTGGGCTATGGCCGTGACGGGGACCCCACTTGCTGTTTTCTGCGTCATGCCCGCGATGTATGAGAGCATCGGTCTTCTCCGATTTATGCAGGTAACTAAACAAAATATGTGTCTGCCCTTTTTCTTTTAAAGAATTGGTGATGTTTTTAAGTTCACGTCGACACCACGTATGGGCGTTCATACATTGTTTTGGAGATGTCTAGGGCTTTATTGGGTTCCATCGGAAGAGGACGTTAGATTCAGAAGGCCTTTCTACTAAATAATCTTGCAATGTTTTAAGGGGATCAAATCCATAGCATATCATTCATTGTATTCAGACCCTTAATTCCTACATGTTGGTCTTCTCACCTTGGCAGAAACGTCTACAGTTTGCAAATACAAGGCTGTGTACTATTATGTATGAACATGAACCAGGTTTACGTATTGTTCCTGGAAACGAAAAGTGCCTTTTTTTTGGTGAGATAAAAGCAGTTTTGTATTTTCATAATCATTGCACCCACTCCATCTCAGTGGCTAGATGTTAGATAGGACTGTGCTGATAGTTTCTGTTTCCTTTCTGGCCTACTTGATCTTTCTGTCTCGTTTTTTCTTAACACTAAATAAATTATCTGTATCATCTCGATGTTCCTCTATTTACCGAAACCACTTTATCTCTGTCTTATTTCAGATCTCTGGATCTTATAGCGTTATCCAGATGCTGCTTTTCAGCTATTTCACCAGCCGCACTGACTCTACTTTCTGTGCACCGACTGTCCATACCGAGCCAACAGCTGTAGTGATTGGGTCAGGCACAGCGGACGAAGAAGGGTCGACCATGTCCTCACCTCAACAACATTCAACTAACCACGGCTCCGAGATGACGAAAGGCGGTTCAAGCACAGTCCTTCAAGACAATACGAATTTACTGCGAACAGTTGATGGTTCAAGCAGAAGTACTAAGATGACGCGTTCTCCAGTTCCTAGATATCATACAGGCCTTACTTATCGCGTTAAAGTTGGCAGCGCAGTAACAAGGGGCGGTTCTCAAGAGGGTAAACAGAGCTATCCGTATTGGTCATGGACTCCTTGTGTTGTGTGTAAAAAAACACGCCCCCCTCGATGCTACCACTGCCCGCTATGCGAGAAATGTGTTCTTAAACGAGACCATCACTGTTTTCTGACCGGTGTGTGTATCGGAGTGAGCAATCAGAAATACTTCCTCGTCTTCCTCTTTTGGTGTGTATTCGCTACTCTAGACGGGCTATTCCACATGTACCCATATGTTTATCATTACGTTCTCCCCTATGTGTCATACATTGACTTCATCCCGCCAATCTGCCTTATCCGTAGTGTGTTTGGCTACTTGGATTTTTACCACGGCTTTTTCTGCATCACGTTCACAAGTTTGAACCTATTTGCTCTAGTGTCTTGTGTCATGGCGAAACAAATCGTAATGGCTACTGTTTTGGGAGTAACATCATTCGAAGATGAGCACAGGATCAAATTGAGGGATTCGAGAAGTCTGTCTTGTCGTCTGCGAGAGGTAATGGGAGAGAACTGGGCTCTCAACTTTGTTTTGCCTTTCAGACGTGAAACCGTGTGTAAAGAAGATGCTGTTAATTGGCCCTCCATCAAGCCTGAATAAATGAAATGCAATCTACCCCCCCCCCTCTCTCTCTCTCTCTCTCTCTCTCTCTCTCTCTCTCTCTCTCTCTCTCTGTCATATGTGTGTGTTTGTTTATTTTTGCCTGCTAGCATGTGCACTAATGTGTGTACGCTCTTCGGTACACCAACGTCTTGCTTCTCCTGAGCTGAAAACGTTAGAACTATGCCATGATTATTATTTTTTAATGAAATTCATTTGTTTACTTGAACTATTTATGTTAACACTTTATTTCCTTTCTTTTTTATGTTAACGTGCTTATACAAGCGTGTATATTACCATTGTATGTGTGTGAATGTGTGTATGTGTGTGTGTGTGCATGTGCGTGTGTGTGAATGTGTGTATGTGTCAGTGTGTGTGTGTGTGTGTGTGTGTGTGTGTGTGTGTATGTGTGTGTGTGTGCATATGCGTGTGTGTGTATGTGTTTATGTGTGTACATATGTGTGTATGTGTGTGTTTGTGTGTTTGTGTATATGTGTGTGAAGGTGGGAATCGATTATTGTTTCGAAGTAAGGGTCTGGCATGATACTAAAGAGTGGACTGTCAATGCTATTTAATGAATATACTTTTATACTTTTGATATGAAAACTGTTTGTCATGCTAAGGTTTTATACGTACAGAATGTGCTGTCTAACAAAGATTTATTTCAGCGTTGTGTGTGTATGTGTGTGTATGCATGTGTGTCCTTTTGTGTGAGTGTTTATTGTGAGTGTGTATTTATTTATTTGTGCTGTCAATGTCTATTTCTTTCTGCTCCTCTCTGAGAGTTCATCATTCCAGTTGTCTCTTGTTCATTGTATGTATGTCTTTGTGTGTGTGGTCACTATCTCTGTTTTTGCTCTGTCTGTTTGTCCGTCTGTCTGTCTGTCTGTCTGTCTGTCTGTCTGTCTGTCTGTCTGTCTGTCTATCTGTCTGTCTGTCTGTCTGTCTACCTCTTTCTCTTCCTCTCTTCTTTTTCTTCTTCTTCTTCTTCTTCTTCTTTTTCTTCTTCTTCTTCTTCTTCTTCTTCTTCTTCTTCTTCTTCT
>NW_004797411.1:962957-967550 GCF_000002075.1 Aplysia californica
GCCCCACGAACGAGCCTTATCAACAGCTAGATCATCGCACAAGTCCAGATCGGGCTCTTGACATTCAGGGTTTCCCGTTGACGAGGGCTGTGATCGAAGGTTGACCACTAACGTTACTACGGCCTATAGTTGAGCCAGTGGTGCCTAATTCTTTGCCTGTGTAGCAGGAACAGGAACGTTCCGATACGTTTCTATCTACTACATTGGAATCAGTTGCTTGTGATTTCACTAATTACTCAGATTAGGAATATGGATAATGCTTAGTATCGTGTGTATGCGTATATAATGTTTGTTCGTTTAAGTGAAGAGAAGCAGGTTGACATAATAACTGTTGTTTCGTGCAAGGAAAAGGTAGAACAAACAGACAGGAACAATAGTGAGAAAGAACAAACGTAAGGCATTTTATTTGCCCCCTTTAAAAAACGCCTTCCTGAAAACCCGAAGTGTTATTTGTTAACGGGACAGAGTATGCAATATTTATTTAGGGACTTAGGCTGTGGAGTTGGGTTCTAATTTTTGGAACCACTAATCCCACAGATTGCCATTCCACTGTTTGATGAGCTTGTGTTCCATTGGACAGGTCAGATTGTTGGAGTTGGAATACGAAACTTGCCTTACTTAATAATTACAAGGTAAGTTAGAGATGGTAGTGCTTTTATAACTCTAATTTGTTCAAAGATCTATACAAACCATCAGCTGTCAGAAAAGATTCAACCACAAAAAAGGGGGGGGGTAATTTAGGACAGCGATATAACTAAAGAGGGATAAAGGAGCGAAAGAGAGTTAAGGAGAGATCAGAGAGAGAGAGAGAGAGAGAGAGAGAGAGAGAGAGAGAGAGAGAGAGAGAGAGAGAGAGAGTGAGAGAGAGAGAAAGAGAGATACATACATACATACATGCATACATACATACATACATACACACATACATACATACATACATACATACATACATACATACATACATACATACATACATACATACATACATACATACATACATACAGACACACACACACAAACACACACACACACGCACACACAAAAACACACACATACATACATACATACATATAATACATGCACACATACATACATACATACATACACACACACACACACACACATACACACACACACACACACACACACACACACACACACACACAGATAGACAGACAGACAGACAGACAGACAGACATTATCTATTTGTGGTGGCCGAAGTTTGCTATTCAAAAGGAGTTTTAATGGCTGCATTGATCGACATGCGGTTTTCGCTAAAAGATTCTTTAAAATATTTTCCCGATCACGACGTCCTTCGTTTTTTCAGGTTTCAGTCAGTTTTGCTGCAAAAAGCTAAATTTCTTTATTTCGTCGATCGCCTTTGTAGGCCGACGCTTCTGTCTCTGTGATTTTAGAAAATCCGCCAGGTTTGTTTATTTCAAGTCGTACTTCCGTTCGATACTATCGCGCATTGTCGCGCAATACTGAACACTATTTTAAGGGTGCGACCGTATAGATCTAGCTTCATGTTGGCTAATATTGTTAATGCACCGATCAGTCCTTTCATCGAAAGGGGGCCCAGCTAGTAATATATACATGTTATTATGATATTATATTGGCGGTGTTTTTCTCTAACCATGTCTTGAGGAAATTTTCAGGAGAGAGCAAAAATGTATTTTCCGGAGTAATAATTCCCCAAATTTGTTCGTTTTTTAAAAATTTGTCTTCCAAGAGGACTTATCAAAAAGTTACATCATTTACCTGCTTTTCCCGTTTTGCGGCTATCGTACAAGATATTGTCGAGCACTTATACGGTCATAGAGACGCGCGAATAGAGCACGACATGATCAGCCGCAAGAACCAGCTAGGTGTTAAGGGAGCAGCCAGTTACACGATTAGGTTTCAAACTCAGTGTGTGTGTGTGTGTGTGTGTGTGTGTGTGTGTGTGTGTGTGTGTGTGTGTGTGTGTGTGTGTGTGTGTGTGTGTGTGTGTGTGTGTGTGTGTGTGTGTGTGTGTGTGTGTGTCTGCTTGTGTGTTTTATATATATATATATATATAATATGTATGTTGTTGTTATCATAGATCCAACAACAGCGGACAGCTGGGCTCTCGCCCTTCTGTCCAATGCCATGTAGTGATAAGTGCAGGTCTGCTGCAGTTGCTGTAATGTTCCATAGAGTGTGTTGTCTATGTTAGGTCTCGGAGGGAGAAGGGTAGCTCTGATGTCATTTAGGGCTGTGCAGTGGAACAGGTGATGCTCCACAGTCTCATATGCATAGTCACACAAGGGACACATTGGGGGAAGTTCCGGGTTTATTCTGTTCAGGTGGAAGTTGAGATGTATATGTTCTGTTCGTAAGCGGAATATTGTGGTCTGTTTCTTTCTCTGAAGGCGGTTGATATTGTCATTCCTTTTTGTTGTAGTCATGTTTGAAAACTGCTCTGCCTGTCTTTCCCAGGGCCCATCTGTTCATCCAATCTTGTTTGTTGTTGGTTTTGATGATTTGTTTTGCAGTGTTGTATGAAGTTGGAGTGTTGGGTTGTTCCTGTCTAGATCCCCGTTTGGCAAGTGTGTCTGCTCTGTCATTTCCAGGTATGTATGATTGTCCGGGGACCCACTGCATTACTAGGTTGATGCCTAGTAATGCAGTGGGTCCCCGGACACTCATATATATATATCGAAAAATTATTTTCAAATGTCATAAAATAGTTTTGTCACCTCCTATTTTCAAACTAACGTCCGTTCTGGTCCAGACGCATATATATATATATATATATATATATATATATATATATATATATATATGTGTGTGTGTGTGTGTGTGTGTGTGTGTGTGTGTGTGTGTGTGTGTGTGTGTGTGTGTGTGTGTATGTGAGGCAGCGTGGTGGAATCAGGCTCTCGTCAAAATAATCAAAGTGAAGAAACTGGCATTTTTCCGCAGGTTTGTGAATTTTTATCAAGCTTTGGGGTTTTGGCTCAACACCTGTCATGCCAATTAGAGAACTCATTTCTGTGTGGATTTGTCTAAAAAAATGTTGCTTAAAGGCACCAAAAATGTAAATTTTCAGTTACCACGGACTCTTAAGCTAAAGAAATAACTAATCTTTGGCTGCCATTTTCTCACTAATTTTACCTCTGAAAACAGGTGACCACCTCCTCCTTCATTTGCAAATATCTCGACATATATGCAAGATAAATAGATATTTTTTTCATCCAAATTAAAACAAGTGAACAAGCTCTAAGATGATACCAATAACTCTACAAGCCCAAAAATTGACGAGAGCCTGATTCCACCACGCTGTCTCACATATATATATATATTTATATATATATATATATATATATATATATACATATAAAGAGCCTAGAGGTTAAGGTTTTGGCCTCTCATTCTAAGGTCCCTGGTTCGAATCCGGGTAGCGACCGAAAAATTTTCTTCTCTGAAATTGTCTCCTTTCACCTCCTTTCCTGCTCTCTGGCAATATTCTGTTGTCTGCTTTCATTTCTACTTTCTGCCCCCACCCCCTCACCTCCTTTGCCCCCTCCTCTGGGCTCCTGGCTCTTTTTGCAGCCTTTCTACAGCTACTCCTTGGCTCCTCCTTACTGCTGTCTTTCTGCCACACCCCTGATCTTCTGGTAGGAAAGATCTACACCTAGCCTTCTCGGACAAGGTCGGAGAAGCTCGGAGGGCCCGTGTGCAAGTTGCGCACGTTAAAGATTCCTTGGTGGTCTAAAATCGATAAGAGTAGGCTTCGGCCGCCACCCGGCAAAATTCAAAATTTCCTACCGACTGAAAATATTAGGTGTGTTCCGCGCGCTCATATGACCGTATGCAGTTGCGAGCGCCGTAAAACACTTTACAAAAACAAAAGAGCCCTTCCTATAAAAAAGGGATACTGAAAAACAAACAGAAAAGTAGACAGACTGCAAAACAAAGAGGGAGGAGAGAAAAGGGGTCATACAGGCATCCAAAACAATTCAATATTGCCACATCCCCCCCCCCCCCCCCACATGTCCCTTTTCCTCGATTTATTTTACTGGCCATGCTATTTTTTAAATAAAAATAAACTATAGCTGTTCGCGTGCAAGTAACACGGAAAACAGAATAAGAGCTCACGGCATAACCAATCTTGTCCTGCTTTCGACCGCCGCTTTTGTCGTGACTTGTTGATAACAGTTTTGCTGTCACTATAAGAAAAATAAATCCGCTACATAGAAGGAAGATTAGATGAATTCATATTCTACATTATTTTACACCGTTATATATTCGTAAACTCAAAAATAAAATAAATCCGACACTTCTATTTCTACGAGATCTTGAATGCTACTTTCGTGAAAACTTGGAGGTTGTATGAGTGTGTGTGTGGGATTTCTTCTCAAAAGTGGCGCAAAGTTCGTCACCTCCGGAAGTATGAATGTGTCGTGAAGTCTGTTGTAGCCTTATAAATAGGTCGCTCATTGTATTTGTAAAACTAAAATTAAAAACTAAATAAATGACGACTTTTCCCCGCAAAAACATACTACTTTTATGGAAAATAATTGGGATGAGTGGGGAAAACGGGGGTGGGGGAGTGGGAGGGGGGTTGGAAGA
>NW_004797411.1:967705-975205 GCF_000002075.1 Aplysia californica
AATACTATTTCGCTTTGCATGTTTTCATTCCATACATAAATAAACATGTATGATACATCTTCTTTGATACATCTGATAGAAAGTATATATATTATTTATTTTATAGTTATACATATATAAAATACATACATACATACATACACATTATACAGTGGCGTCCAAAGGAAACTTGAACATGTAATCACTCAGTCACCGTGTTAAAGCCTTGCACTACCAGAATTTAAACTAAATAAATTCTGCATCAACTGTTAAAGGACACCCGAAATATGGTCACTCAAAACTGACCTTATGAACCAGGCTTGGCAACATTTGTTTGAAATCAAAGAAACATACAAGTGGTTTCACGCGTTAATTGAGGTGCATTGACATTGGTGGAATGTACTTGAATTGAATATCAGATGAAAACAGAATATTATTGACTCTGCAATTAACAGCATCTTCTGAGGAGATTTTCAAACAGATTAGAAAACAAAGTAGTCACAAACACCACGCAAAATCTGGGCATGTGCTCATTAGCATTAATTTTGTTTTTGTTTAGGAGCTATTCACGAAACCTTTTTGGGGGAAATGGACTGTGTTAAATAGATTTAGGACTTAATCATCTGTTACTGAGGAACAGAGGCCACGAAACTGTCATGGTTTTAGTCAGGCATGGAATGAACAAAGCAGCCCTTGTGTGAATCACCAGACTTAGTTTAGTGGACTACATCGCGCGCTACAACGCAATGTATTACCTTTATTTTTGTCATGGTGTTGTTCAAGCACACATCTACATGCACTTTCTCAAAGGGCCAATGTCACTAGACAATTTTTGGGAAACCATATCATATCAACGGTGGAGTAATTAGCCCCGAAATGAATCCTTCAGGCGTATATAGTATGTAATGTACCATGAAATAGCAGCCAAAGATAAGCAACTTTGCTTCCAGCTCATTACCTTTATTTGTAACTATCTACCTGCAACATAAGTCCAAGTTTCACGTGGTATTTGTGAGTGTTCTGTTTTCCGTTTGGTGGAAACTATTGTAAAAAAAAAATATTTATTGTAAAGGAGAATTCTCCATTCATTGGATACGCATTGTATGTCCTTTCTATTAACAATGTCGCTACTCAATTCTCTTGCGAAGACAATTTTAAGTTTCTTTGATTTTGCACAGTTTTTCCAATTCTGACTATTTCAGGTTAAATTTAGAGTGACCGTATTTAAAGCACCTCATAACATAGAAAAGCTATTAATGTGTCAATGTAGAATTTATTTAGCTTTAAACTGGTATGCTGCATGAGTAGTTAAAGCAAGGCTTAATTACTATGATTGGGTTATTACATTTGCAAGTTTCTTTTGGACGCCACTGTATACAGGGGGTCCCAGAAATATATAACAACTTTTAAAATAATTCTAAAGTAGATCTAGGTGTTGTTATAAACTGTATAATTTTCCATACGTAAAATAATTTTCAAATGACATAAAATAGTTTTGTCACCTCCTATTTTCAAACTGACGTCCGTTCTGGTCCAGACGCTGCTAACGACGTAAAAACGCAGACATCACGATTTAGTTGTCAGTTTTCAAAGGGTGTATACATTTTCGGGACACCCTTTACGTAAATTATAATATATAACAGTATATTACTGAACTCCATAAATAAAGCATCGTTTTGAAAAGGCTATAAGAAAACCAACTATTCTCTGATCGCCACGAGGTTTGGAGACACAAGTGAGTAGTTGCTAATTCACACGACAACGCGCAATTTTTGTTATTTCCTCGATCACTTTTCAAAACAGTTCTGTAACCTGTGCGTTGGTACAAATGTATCAATTAGACGCTATATTACTTGGGTAGATCTAGCTTTTTCCCAACACAAGTCCTGCCATATACTATGCTACCAGTTTTTATTTTTTCTTAACTACAAGACGCCACAACTTAGCAAAGCTGACCTCAATTTTGCCTCCCCTTGTTCAAGGCGGAAAATCTGCCCAAGAAGCAAAACCGCTTTTTTGCAGTGCTTGTACTGTTTCTCGATTTATTCAAAGAATTTAGAACATTTGAAAAGTCGGAGGTAGACAAACAATAGGACAACGTCGATTCGCCAGCCCCGCTCAAGGTGTGATAGTGTAGGCTCGAATCTCTGTTCTTCATCGTCCACATTTATTCATGGGCGAAGCGTCTATATAATCAAATAATCACTGCTTCCCTTCCTAATTTTGAAACATTGTCGCTATCAAATTCATCCATAAACGTAAACCTCTTAAATTAAATGTCAAAAGACGTTCGTAATCAACAATGAACAGTATGCCTAACATTCAAAACGGTTTCACGGCCACAGAAATAGCCTCCTCACCCCTCTCGGGCCACTCCATAAGTAGTCGCAAGCTTTGATTAAGTAAGCTTAAAGTGAGGCTGGAAGAGTCCACCAATATAGTTGAAGGGAACATGTGCATAGCAGTCTAAGCTGTTTCATTGCCACATATACCCTGTTCACCCCTTTGGGGTCACAGTTAAAATCAATCTCAAGCCCTGATTATGTAAGCTAACTAACACTGGTCGAGTCTACCTCACAAATGTGAGGGGAACTAACTCCTAACAATCTCTTCACTGTTGCAAGTACTTGCTTTTTTTCCTCGACTTTTTACCGTCCTATAATCAGATCGTGACCTCGATTATGACACCAGCTCCTGGCCGCGGAAGGCTAACAAAAACAGCCAAATATAAAATTTAAAAAATGATAATTGTCATGTTCTACCAAAGAGTTAGACTCACTGGTAGATCTATAACATATCGATATAGTACTGACGTCTCTGCTTCTTTGCTTTGTGTTTATGTATTCACATCTAAAGTTAAATTTAATTTTAGTTGGAACTGATATTTAATAAGATATTTTCCCGATTATTTTGGCGGTTGAACATACAATATGAATTCCGGATTTGTTTTCATTCACAACTCAGAGTCGCCGCCTCGAGTAAGATTCTTGTGTCATATCTACAGGCCATATCTGGTCCCGTTTCTCTTTGATTATCCTGTTAAACAAGTCAGCCTTCGCCCCTGCATTTATTGGTCAAAGCAACCTCAAAACACGACTATTCTGTCACAATTCTTCGCCACGACCCTCTGCCCTACATGGCACGGATGATGGAATGTGCCATACAGACAACACGCGACCCTATGTGACCATGAACAGTCAAAACTCTTTCCAAACTCATCAAATCAATGTTCTGGAGTGGCCTGCAAGATCACCTGTTATTAACTCTAATAGAAAATCTGCAGAGAGACCTAGACTGGGGAGTTAGAAACAGGCTGCATCCCGCGGAAATTTGTCAGGAACTGAAAACTACACTTCACGAGGAATGTCAGGGGATTCCTCAGACATGATTGCAGTCAATCAATCTGTTAGAGACCACGCGCAATACATTTGGGTTTTGCAAGGGTCAGTGAGAATAGAATCATTTCCCTGGAAAAAGGAAAGACACTGTCAATCTTTCTATGTCATATTGGCAAAAAATGAATGAACATCATGTGTGCCAATTTCCACTTGACTATGTTGAATAGTAAATGAGTTATTGTACTTTGAAGTTGTGTATGTGTGTGTGTGTGTGTGTGTGTGTGTGTGTGTGTGTGTGTGTGTGTGTGTGTGTTTGCAAGTGTATTCATGTGAAGGTAGTAGGTATATTTTCCAAAGAAAGATATGTCTAGATGATCCGAATTCCTTTTTCTGTCTATTCAAATCAGGAACCAACCTTGCAATAATACAATGTTTGTAGTATAATGTGTACATAATTATTCTATTCTAAAGTATTCGTGTATAAGATAGATAGATAGATAGATAGATAGATAGATAGATAGATAGATAGATAGATAGATAGATAATATAAATGAAAAAAGGAGGGGATACAGCAAAGATGTTTTAAAAAAGAATAACTGTCGCTTAAACTCGACTTTTGGCGTTGTTATAAGCTTTACTTTATCATTAATTTGTCAACAAAGCATACAGCTCGAACAATTTCACCTTTATGGGTTTCTTTTATAAATTATAATACCGGCATATACACTGTTTCGTTTTCCGCAGCACTGGCGTCCCTTTTGTGTTCCCTCTCAGAGAGCTGAAGTCAACAACATGAATCTCACCGTAGACGAGGAATTCCTAAAGCTGAGCTTCCGAGAAAAATGGGCACGGCATCGAGAGGACCAGAAAACCCAAGGCATCATGTTCCATGCTGATTGGCTCAACCGATGGGTCCCTATCTATTGGTTTTTTGTCTTGTCCGGGGGCGTTGGGTGGCTGTCTTTTGCGACAATTCCCGCTCATCACAGCAGAGAACCCTTCTGGTTATTTGCGAATGAGGTAAGACACAGATCAGTCACTGCAACTTAATTATCTTGGGCATGTGCTTTTTCTTTTTTTTTTTTTTTTGGGGGGGGGGAGGGGGGATTGGTTTATATTTATGAAAGAATATTATTATGCTACTTAACAGCTACTTGAAAGTTTTCAAATATAAAATTACCCGTTTTGCTCTATTAATTACACTAGTCACCTGACTATTGGGTTAGAAAATGATTTTTTATTGTAAATGATTTTTAAATTAAGTTTTCAAATTGAAGATGAACTCGGTGTTTGAGAATTTACTAATGTCCGTGAAACTTTTTGGGGCACTTCTGCTAGCCATTAGGGGGGGGGGGGGGCTACACCTGAAGGCTATCTCGCTTATTACTGGACTAAATTTTACCACATTTCACACATATAACAAGCATAGTTAAATAGTCTTAAAATCCGCAATCAAATTTGAGAAAAAAGTTTCGTTTCCTTGGATACGGCGGCCATATTGGATGTTGTTGACATGTCTTACGTAATGAATACCGCACTTATTGCTCTTGGAAATTGAATGTTTTTTGCATGCGTGTTTACAAACAATAGATCAAAAAATTTTCTGTTGTTTTTTTCCTAAACGAATTAGAACATTTTTCATGAATTTTTTCCTGAGGTAGCATTCAAGTTTGCAACAAATCCGTGAAAATCCACACTCCCGACACCACTAACCAAAATCTATTCCATATATCAGAAATTCAACAAACCAATTTTTTATATTACATCTTCACTTTACTCTTTGAAAATTTCTTGAAGATTGGATGAAAAATGGTGGAGGTATTCAAAAAAGTATAGAGAAAAGTCGCGTTTTGAGAAAAAATAAAATACTGACTTTATAAGGAAATGGCGGTGACAAACATGCCCGGTATGGGAAGAAATGAGGTTATGAGGGGTTCCTATTTCATGAAATAGTTGTAGGAGAGGCTAAGAAAGCTAAAAAGGCCTACAACTCAAATTCCACAACTTTGAGCCGAATTTTGACTTTGAGGGTTTAGCCCCCCCCCCCCAAAAAAAAAACAACTATTTTTTTAAAGATATTGATCTAGTAATAAAAACAATTCTCATTTGGGCCTTGGATGAAAAACCGCCCATTTCGGCACATACAAAGGATCACATTTTAAGTGATTGACAGTAGCCTAGCCTATAAATTGCTTAGTCTGACACACGGACACCACCCTGCCTCCACATTACATTGTACACTTGTAGATTTCATCACACAACTGTCCAGACGTTTCCACGTGTGACCAGAAATGTGCTCACTCGTTTTTTTGGACATGTTTCTTAGCCATACTATAAAGCGTGTTATTGAAGCGCAACTTTTTAATGTTTTAGATGTATGCTGTAAATACAATGTTATTTCTTTTGAGCCCCTCTAGGCTAATATCATAGAACACGTGCCTGAACCTTAGTTTGCATAACCTTCATTAAACTTTTTTTTAATCCATGAAAAGATTTCAAAAGATTAAACAGCGATAACATTTCATTTTGTTTTATTGAAAGTTAGCAGTATAGTTTTTGTTATAGTAAGTGTTTTACGACGCTCGCAACTGCATACGGTTATAATAATATTATTATGCTCGGGGCACACATTAAACATTTTCAGTTTGGTAGGAATTTCGAACTTTGTCTGGGTGGAGGCCGAACCCTACTTTTATCGATTTTAGAACAACCAAGGGAGACAAAAGCAGACGACAGAACAAAAAGAGAAAGCAGGAAAGGGGGTGAAAGAGAAACTTTCAGGGAAGAAAATTGTCCGTCGCTTTCAGGTTTCGATCCCCGGACCTATTGAACAAGAGACAAACGCCTTACTCTCTTGACCAAGAGAGCCCCTTAACAATTTAGAGTTTGGTAGTTCCATTAGTATTATCACTATCATTTTCTAATGGGGCTAGCTTTAATTTTATAAACCTACAGGTTGGGAAACCGAATTATATCTAAAACTTCTGATACTCTAAAAAGCAAAACAAAACACAGAGCCGTTTAGACAAAGTGTAGTTGTGCACGTTAAAGTAATAAGCATTAATTTGGGGGGGGGGGGGGGGGGGAGGGTTATTTTGTATAAGTAAATATTTGCAACAAAGGTGATGTGCCATCGTTAGTATGTTGAGAAGTATTCTCGCCTGTCTCGCGAGTCGCCAGATTGAATTATTCCCCAATAAAGTTTTCTTTCCTCTTGATATTCAGAGAGACGGTTAAAAACGACAGATAAAAGAATATAGATTGAGATAGATGGATGAGAAGAACGGACGTAAAAAAGATCAATTATTTTATAAATTTAATACAATAAAGACCAAAACAACTTAAATCTGCAATTTCTTTAATGCTAATTAATTATTTAGTCGAATGGTGAAAAGCAGCTTGCACAAGTAAATAGTAAAAGTCTAAACGTGGAGCAGACTATAACTGATGAATTCAACCTTTCAGGCACTAAAATACCGCTGATAATATTTTCCAGCAAGAATTGGACAATGTTATTTATTGCAATTCGTCTTTCTGATTGTTCCGACTTGGTTTGTTTTTTATTGAATATAACGCTGAATTTAGGACATGGCACCTTAAAGTTTTAATAGATGTGCTCTAATCAAATGCCTGATAAGTTCAGATCTGGTTGAGTTTGGTCATGGCCATACCCGTACACATTTTAGTTCATCAAAGTTGACGTGTGGGTCCATTAGGGCCTCTCGAATTTAGAGCGCAACGAAAAGATCTGACCCTGTAATATTGTTTTTGCCTTCTGATTGGATGTTTTCATTAAAACAGGACCTGTTCGGGGCTAGTTGAAATCAAACTTGTTTGAATTTGGAAAAACTGTATCAAACTGTGGCAAAATGATAGCATTCTACCTTCCATAAAGGAACACTCTGGCCTTCCTCAAATATATCAAACTGATTTAATTAAAACTTTCGAAATTGCCTGCACTGTGCAAAGGAAATTAGATAAGGGGGGTAGGGGGGGGGGTGTTGGTTAAATACCATAGCTTATTTCTCTACAAGAAGAACGACAGAAAAAAACGTTTCGGCGTGTTTCATTTGGTTAATTCAAGTAACGCTTGTGTTGTCTATCCTGTCAAAGGAAGCTCTCGTGGCTTAGAAGTTAAAGTGTTCTCCTCTCATTCAATAGGTCCGGGTTCGAATCAGGATAG
>NW_004797411.1:983100-990049 GCF_000002075.1 Aplysia californica
CTGCATTTAGGCGCGGCTACTACCGCAATAATAAATTGTTGTTTTTCTCACTGATAGTGTTTATTGTACCGGGTGTCTAAAATAACAAGAGAACCCATTTACAGGCCAATAACTCGGTCATGTTTTCACCAATTTCAACGAAACTGGAGAAATAGAATCCAGTCATGGGGGAAGGGGGGAGGGGCATTATATTTCTGAGTATGAAATAAATCAATTACAACGTTCGAAAAATAACAAGTTTGCGAAGTTTCAACCAAAACTGAGTGAAACGTGAAACTTTGCATCTTCTTGAAAATCAATCACACTAGTCCATTTCAAGGAGTCATAATTTCTGCTTTGAGGAACACATTTATACACAAATTATGTTGCCAAGTAAACTCAGGGAGGTGATGGCTATTTAAATTCCCATGTGTTGGCTATTTCTCTTCGTACACACTCCATTAAGCTATTGGAAAATTTGAATAACCCTGTGGCATGTTTATGGTTCGATTCCTTGGGCGTCCTATTCAACATTGCATTTCAACTGTTTAATTATTTGTGGCTTGTTTCCATATTCTGCCTGTCAGAAAAAAACAGAGGTAAAACTTGTAAGGGCTCAAGTTTGGGGGAATGTGGGGAAACTTACGGCTTTTAAGGCGTTCCCCAAAACTTACTTTGCTACCATACATGTGCCACTCAAGACATTAGGGGGGTGGCCTCATCCTACGGGAACCAGACCTCTACAGCATGACACCTTCTCCTCCCCAAACCTCTCCAAAACTTGTCTCAGCACTGTGAAATATCTATCTGATGTGACTGTCATGGTTTTACGGTGTTTTCCTGAAACTAGAACTGGTCGATCACACCTATGTAGCTAAACGCTTTTAACCCTAACAGTATGCACTGGGGTTATTTTGTACCCCCAGGGTTACATTATTCAAATTTTAGAATACTTTTAGTTCGAAAATCTCTTTGATATTTTCAGGATTTCTCAAAAAATCATTTTGACAGACTGCTATGCAAAGTGCACGGATCAGATTAACGAGTAAATTTCCTCTTTGGAAAGTGGTGGCGCAGAGTTCCCCTACGTCGTATGGATACGATAGTAAAACACGACGTACGGATAGGGTTAGGACAGAAAATTATGCGTTTTAACCAAATTTGGTTGACATTTTAAAAATTATATTTCTCGAAGGCGTTGGTGGATTGTCTTTATATTTACAAGCGTGACGTCTCCCTGCTTGAAATTTATTTGTTTGAAGTTTTATTAAAATTCGTGCCCTGATGATCAAGTTATTGTCCTTTGAGTGAGTTCTCTTATTTTTAGGTACTCAGTAAATTATTTATTCTGCAGGTGATTTTTGGTTTTATGAATGGTTGTTTTATGCCCAAGGTGATACAATTTACATGATTATAGAGGTGGAGTTCGACCCTACTTGATAGGGTCAACCCTGGATGAAGAAAGAAAAAACATTCTCGATATAAAAATATCTGAACACAGTACACAGGAACTGCGACGCCACAGACGCCCGTGTTCTGCGTCTCTTTGTGAAAAACTCCAAATCATTCAGATTTTGCTTGCTTCACGTCGACTGCGGCTTTAAATAGTGTTAAAGAGTCCAGCAGCTTAACTGCTTGCCACAATCATATTTATTCCTTCGCATTGTTGTAGTGTGAGTTGTCACTGCTGTTGTTGTTGTTGTTGTTGTTGTTGTTGCTGTTGTTGTTGTTGGTGTTGTTGTTGTTGGTGTTGTTGTTTTTGCTGCTTTTGTTATTGTTGTTGTTGTTAATTCCTTAGCTTCTGAGCGTGGGCCTTGTCCTTGAGTGGATTTGATAGTTACTTCAAGTAAAAAGATCGACATTCCGCAATTTCTGTCAATTAGCGCAGAGATAGAGAAAGACAGACCGAAACACCGAAACAGCAGAGGAAGAGAACTGAAATACGACCTACCAGTGGGGCCCTCCAAACCAACCGCTTCCAGCTTAATACCATTTGAAATAAGACGCTCCCTTGAATCATAATTTTTTTGAACTTTTATAGTCCGGACAACACCAAATGGACAACTTGTCCACCTCATTAAACAGAAACTACGTAGCGAACTGTCCTGATTTTTTGCATGTGCCTCTGAATTTAAGAAAAAAAAAACGCCTAAAAATCTCAATTTTTGTGCACATGCAACAAATATACAGAGGTGTTTTCTATAATCATTAGTATTTAATCACAGTCTGCGCAGAGATTTTTTTAATTAAACCAAGTACGGTAGTTGATGGCATGAGCTGCAAGACTTTGTTTTCAGTCAAGTGGTTAGTTGGGGACAGTGGGTTTATTTTGATAGACTCATTGTGATATACAAAGAGTAAAATTTCTTTATATCTTCGGTCATTGAGATCGCATGCGTTTCATTTTGCTGTCGCTTTTTCATTTATCACTATGGTTAGATCACACAGTGTACAACCCCAAAAACGTTGCTTTAAAACTACTGAACCATTTCTCCGAAAAAGCTGATCGAGGCCGTCTCTTTTATTCTATAACAAATCCCCAAAAAAGGACAAAAAGTGGGGGGGGGGAGTGGGGGCTCTGCCTCTGGACATGCACGGGGGAGGGGGGTTTGGTGATTAGACTGCCCATTAGCGCCTGAAATTTAGCACTCTGTTGACCCCCGTTTTGGGGTTTGACCAAACTGTACCCCCCCCCCCCTACCCCTCCTCTGAAGTTTCTAGCTTAGCCCCAGCAGCGACACCCTGTATTGTTATGGTTTCAGGCCGGTCCCAGAGTGGCTCTGTAGGTCTGACCTGTAGCTGGCCTGGCGCACTCCGTGTGCGTGTCAGCACAGCCGCACTGTGGGTTGGCGCCTGTATCTCAGCGAGCGCGAGGCACGCTCCCTGAATCTCAGCACATCCGCACTGTGTGTTGACGTGTGTTGGTGTGCAACTGACGGGTCTGCCTTGCTATATTTAGATACATGTATTGTGTAATCCAAGACCAATTATACCTAGGCGGGACAACTTTTCTTTACGTCATGTGCCAAGTGCAGCGCACCCCCCCCCCCCCCCACAAACACACTTGCAGATGTGCGCGGCGATAGTTTACATTGGTTACAATGCAAGGCTAGATCTGCTGATCATCTTGGGAGGTATGTCTAGCCTAGGCCTACTAGAATTAATTAATTTTAGCTCAGAGAGAGAGAACGGGGGCTCTCGTGGCCTAGAGGTTGAGGTGTTGGCCTCTCATTTAAAGGTCCCAGGTTCGAATCCGGGTAGCGACCGAAAAATGTTCTTATCTAAAATTATCTCTTTTCACCTCCTTTCCTGCTCTCTAGCAATGTTCTATTGTCTGTTTTTATTTCCAGTTTCTGCCTTCACCCCTTCACCCCCTTTGCCCCCTCCTCTGGGCTCCTGACTCTTTCTGCAGCCTTTCTACTGCTACTCATTGGCTCCTCCTTACTGCTGTCTTTCTGCCACACCCCTGATCTTCTGGTAGGAAAGATCTACACCTAGCCTTCTCGGACAAGGGCGAAAAATCTCGGAGGGCCCGTGTGCAAGTTGCGCACGTTAAAAATCCCTTGGTGGTCTAAAATCGATAAGAGTAGGCTTCGGCCGCCACCCGGGCAAAATTCAAAATTTCCTTCCAACTGAAAATATTAGGTGTTTCCCGCGCGCTCATATGACCTTATGCAGTTGCGAGCGCCGTAAAACACTTTACAAAAACTAAAACTAAAGAACAAAAAAGAGAGAGAGAAAGAGAGAGAGAGAGAGAGAGAGGGAGAGAGAGAGAGAGAGAGAGAGAGAGAGAGAGAGAGAGAGAGAAAGAGAGAGAGAGTATTAATTAATTAATAAACGTGGATCTAGATCTAGATTTTGTTGTGCACCCAGCCAAGGAGGGTGTGCAGTTCGGAAAGTAGATCTAAATCTAGAGAAGCCACCTAGCCTAGATCTAGGCCTTGGCCAAGGCTTACGACAACAGTCGAAACTAGGTCAACCTCTCGATTAGAAGTTTCAAAGTATGATAACGTGCATTTCTTGGGGATTTTGTGGCCAAGTGTTGAGGTTAACATCAATATTTAATAGTAAAGCACCTAATAATACATACGTCTTGTTGATTTTGATGATCTGTGAAGAATTTTAGTCGAAAATAAACACGAAGCGAGGCGACACATGTCCGCCATTTTTACAACACTGTTGAATAGCACGTCTGACGCATCGTGCTGCTCTGCTGACAAAAAACAGACGATACAGCTACGCTGCTTTAGAACACGATAATGTATACATTCATTTGCCCGGAGCGAGCCAGGCGAGCTACAGGTCAGACCTACAGAGCCACTCTGGGACCGGCCTTAGTATAGTACCGTGCTTGCTCTAAAAAGTGTGTGGTGTTGATTATAAAGAGCAATTAATTACTAGTGATTATATAGATCTAGACAGCACCTTTTCATTTTTGTCGCATTTGCACGAAAATCGAGATTTTTCAGGTCTTTTAGAATTCAGAGGCGCATGCAAAAAACCCAGAGAGATTCGCCTTTTAGATTCGGTGTAATGAGGTCGACAAGTTGTCCATTTGGTTTTGTCCGGACTATAGATGCACCAGCTACAATTGTTTAGGTGTTATTTTAGCATTTTTTTGTCTCTGTCTTTCGATTATTATTTTTTTCATTCAATGTTAAAGCATCTTACATAATATTTGATAGACTTTCGTATAGAGATCATTGATGTCCTCGAACGTTAATTTTCAGTAAAGAAGAAAAAGTCGTTTTTATCTCATTACCCTTCAGAATTGCCAAACCATGTTATAGTATCACCAATTGTAATTACACGTTGCTGTAATGAATAACACAATTAATTTGAAACAAAAAAGTGTTTGACTTACATTTTGGCAGATACAAGGTAAGGGTTGGACACCAATGAAATAAACATGTAGTACATCCTTGTATAATACCGATCAGAATACATCTATAGCCCCGGTTACACGTAATTGTGTCAGATTCCTTGTATGCGAGAACTATCCATTTTATCGAACTGTGTTCTCTGATTACACGTTCTATTCGATCGAGGATATTCCTTGTCGTAAAGCCACCATGCCCCTCTGCAACGACAACGGTGTGCTTGCACTCTGTGTTCTGCTGCTTAGCAAAATATAGAAAAATAGGCTTATTTGGGAAAAAGACTTGCGAAATACTTTCACCCACACAAACGAGGTACGGTGTTAGCCCCCCATTCAATAGGTCCCGCGGTTCGAAACTTGACAGCGCCAGGAAAATGTTCTTCTCTAAAAATCCTCCTTTCTTCACGTCTTTTCCTGTTCTCTAGACACGTTCTGTCATCTGCTGTCATCCCTGCTTTCTTTTCTCGCCAAACCCGTATCCCACCCACCCCCGGCCTTCGGGTTCCTCTCTCCTTTACTCCTGACTCTTTTTACATAATGTCATCCTGTCTCCATCTTACTGCTGCTTTTACTTTCAGTCACACCCCTGATCTTAAGGTAGATAAGATCAAAAACCTAGTCCTCTCGGATAAAGGCACAATTTTCGAAGGTGCCATGTGCAATTTGCGCACGTTAAAAATCCCTTAGTGGTCCTGAAATCGATGAAAAATAAGAGTAGGCTTTGGCCGCCACTAGGGCAAAATTCGCCCTTATCCGAGAAGAATAGGGTGCTTGATCTTATCTTCTTAAGTGGGAGTACACAAAAGTGGCCGATTGCTGTCACCTAACCACTAGGCGCCCTAACTTATAGGAATCCATCTATACAATTTCTACAAGGGCACAGAGACACGGCATTCTCTCTGCGCCGATCTGCGGGATCGGTGGCAGCTTATTTTATAGGAATGAGTCAGGAGCTCAGAGGAAGGGGGACAAGTGTATGTTGGGGTGGGGGGAGGGGCAGAAAAGCGAAATGAAAACAAATTGACATAAAATTATTAGAGAGCAGGAAATGAGGTGAACGAAATACATACTTTACTTATAGAGAAGACAAATTTCAGTGGCTATCAGGTTTCGAGCTAAGGACCTATTGGATAAGAGGTGAACACTGATCACGAAAGCCCCACCTTCCCTGTACATTTAAATAACAAATAGTAGAACAGTGTCTTTTAGAAAGAGGTGGCCATTCTGCACCATGTTGTGTGTGGAAGCTTTGACTTTGACTAAGGTTGACTGAAGATGTGCGAATCACAGGGTGACCTTGATACTTAACTTCACCATTGACAATCAATCAATAAAATAAAATTGCTAAACTTTGCATAGCATCGCATCAAATCAGTTTTGCCGCTAGCCAGTTTGCCTATTTTGAGACACTGATTCAGAATGTGAAACGTTTTTAAGTTGTGATAGTTTTTAAAAAATTTTCTGCCCGAAGTTAATTTCTGCGCGGCGACAAATCTTAAAGTGACTCTACGTCATAGTGCGTCTCCCTGAAATCTGACCGTGATCGCACGAAACATATCTAGCAGCTCGTGATTTCTGGACCAGGTCTCCACACCATCATCCAATTGTCCAAATTTGTACAATGTTTGCGGTGACACCTGACGATATGTTGCATGATCGCTAGATCGTCCAGCTTTTGTACAATTTATAGCTATGTGTTACCTCACTTTTAGCCCAGGTTGGCTACAACAAACAGAATTGATGCAGGCTGCCTCCCATATGATCTAAATTGTGTTGTTCAATTATTACAATTGTATATGGCAACATGTGTTATTACTCAGCGGAATAAGTCAAATCCATAGAATTGAAGGTCATATCATTGACGGCACACTGTCATGGCCCATGCTGTTTCCTTTCTATAAGACATTTCTTCACTGGTGCGCACCATGACATGCAAGAAAAAGGACAAAACATCAGTCTCGCGATAGTCTTTTACTTCTTGCCCTTCATCTACTTTCAAATAGATCAAATTCCAATTCTTTCAAATAGATCAAATTCCAATTTGCGCACAGTCTTGGATAGTATAATGTAAATGGTCTAGCCTGAACTCTT